>NC_052325.1:16352737-16652737 GCF_016432855.1 Salvelinus namaycush
CTAGGTTTGGGACACACAGCTGTGTGTGTGAGCCCACCTACTGGCTAGGTTTGGGACACACAGCTGTGTGTATGCGCCCACCTACTGGCTAGGTTTGGGACACACAGCTGTGTGTATGCGCCCACCTACTGGCTAGGTTTGGGACACACAGCTGTGTGTATGCGCCCACCTACTGGCTAGGTTTGGGACACACAGCTGTGTGTATGAGCCCACCTACTGGCTAGGTTTGGGACACACAGCTGTGTGTATGCGCCCACCTACTGGCTAGGTTTGGGACACACAGCTGTGTGTATGCGCCCACCTACTGGCTAGGTTTGGGACACACAGCTGTGTGTATGCGCCCACCTACTGGCTAGGTTTGGGACACACAGCTGTGTGTATGCGCCCACCTACTGGCTAGGTTTGGGACACACAGCTGTGTGTATGAGCCCACCTACTGGCTAGGTTTGGGACACACAGCTGTGTGTATGCGCCCACCTACTGGCTAGGTTTGGGACACACAGCTGTGTGTATGCGCCCACCTACTGGCTAGGTTTGGGACACACAGCTGTGTGTATGAGCCCACCTACTGGCTAGGTTTGGGACACACAGCTGTGTGTATGCGCCCACCTACTGGCTAGGTTTGGGACACACAGCTGTGTGTATGCGCCCACCTACTGGCTAGGTTTGGGACACACAGCTGTGTGTATGCGCCCACCTACTGGCTAGGTTTGGGACACACAGCTGTGTGTATGCGCCCACCTACTGGCTAGGTTTGGGACACACAGCTGTGTGTGTGAGCCTTTAATATCCTGAATATAGTTAACGCTTTGGCTGGGTATTAAAATGATTCTCTTATAGATTGGGATCTGCAGAGATACTATAAGGCCTGGATATCCGGCTTAATATAATCTGCGGTTGGACCAGCATTGTTTGCTGTTGCTGTAACCTGTTGGGAGTCAGCGTTGAGAACACATACACACACACACACACGGTTCATCTCCTCATATGGTCAGTAATTAAGCCCTTGGTCTCTGGCACGCTCCTTATGCCTGCCAAGCCGTAGGCCAGACCTCCCAGTCAATTATGTGCTAACAGAAAAACTATGAGATGACATAAGGGTGACATAAGCAACATAAGCAAACATGTTAAAGCTATTTTTATTTTTGCCCTGGGCGGCTGGTTATGACAAGGTGCCTAACAATTTACATTAGTTGTAATAGAGTCATCAAACATGTAACTGATACACACAAAGCACTCGTTCATTGATTCAAACAAGAAATAGGCTTACTTGAGTGCTCAGCTTCAAATTATATCACCATCTATTGTCACTGCACTAACCTCCCTTTACTGCCTCCCTATTCTCCTTCGCCACTCTTGTACTACCTCTCCATGTCCATAAATCTCTCCCTCGCTCTTCTTCCCAGGTGGATCCACAGATACGTTCCCGTAGCAACAGCCCCAACATGGCTGCCTGGAACAGCAATGGTTCACAGAACTCCGTGGCCCACCTCGACCCCCTCAAGGGCACCGTCCTGAGGGACAGCATGGGGGGAGGAAAGGGGGGAGAGAGGGGGAAAGACCTGTCCAGGGATGACCTTGTGTTCCTCCTCAGTATAATGGAGGGAGAGCTGCAGGTGAGGACAGGACAGAACAGTTGTGTTCTAGTATTTCTGGATCTAGGTTTACAGTAGATGTTTCATCCACAATCATGACCGCTGTGCCCTATAAGCTAACAAGATCAGGATGGTAGTATGCGGGCTAGTAACCCATAGCTCAGACTTGGCCAAACCACACTAGGGCCAAATCCTTATATGCATAAATGCGAGTGTTATATCGCACATTGACATCGTCAATGGGAGAATTGCTCCGAACTGAGTTGAGACCAGCTGTAGATGAGCTGTAGAGGAAACAGAATGAATCAGACTCTAATAAAAGAGCCTATTGTGACGAACTAAAACCAGGAGTAAAACACTCCTAGGCATGCCTCGCAGAACGTGACACACACACAGCCTACACCGCAGCTGCATAAGAAAGACTTGGGAGTGCAATCTCTTTTTCATCTCTATCATTCTGCATCCCTCCTTTTTTATTCTATCTGTCCATCCCACCAGGCCAGAGACGAGGTGATCACGGTCCTGAAAGCAGAGAAGATGGATTTGGCTCTGTTGGAAGCCCAGTATGGCTTTCTCACCCCAGTAGAAGTGCTCCGGGCCCTGCAGAGAGACTCACTCCAGGCCCAGGCTTCTGAGGCCCAGGAGGCCCCACAGCAGGATGTCTACGAGAAATCCATGGCTGAGGTAACAGGAGATTAACACTAAGATTGAAAACACAGCCACTGTTAAAACCACCAGTCACACATAGGCATGTATAGGCTTTAAGGCATGGGTTTTGAAGTAGAAAGCTAATGATAAACCATTGACCCTTAGCCCGTTTCAAATAACGCAATGAGAGCCACGGTGTCTTCAGCCCTGTCTTCATGTCCTTCTCTCTCTTTCTGTGTTAGCTGGACCGGCTGGTGGAGACTGGAAAGCAGAGCTACAGGCGGATGCTGGATCAGCTGCTGCAGGTGGAGTGCTCCCACAGTGGCGCCCTCTGCAGGCTGGAGGAGCAGGACCAGCAGCACCGTGCCTTCCTGCAGCGCAGCGATGACCTCACCTGTCTACTGGAGCAGGACCGCGAGAGGTCAGTGACACCCACCGACCGCAACAAACCCGTGTTGGAAATGCTACCTAGGCTAAGAGCAGGGGCTCTACCATATTAGGGTAATCTATTCTATCAGATCAGAGGTCACATAGGAAAAGAGATCAGAGGGCAAAGGAGATTATCTAAGGACATTGGAACCAGTCCATCTGTACCCTGTAATGTAATATAGTTTAAGGGCTGCATATTCCTCTGTTGCAACCAAGAGAGTAGTCTCTATAATGATTTCCATGGCTGAGTGAGTGTGTAGGGCCACTGTGACCACAATGTGTTCATATACGCAGCAGTGTAGTGCTGCTGACCTCAGGCCTGTACTTATAGCTACTATCCTCACTCACGGACCATTACCCCTGCTCACTCCTTAAGCACTCTCAGTCCCTCAGAAACACATATGTTAGCATGCACACACACACACACACACACACACACACACACACACACACACACACACACACACACACACACACACACACACACACACACACACACACACACACACACACACACACACACACACTCTCTCTCTCGCATTTGCAACCCTTTGACTTGGCAGTGTGAAACTCTTAATTTCTTGGTCGCTATTGTGCCAGTGAAACAAATGTAGCTAGTCACGACAGTTCGGTTTGCAATTTGATACTTTTTTCAATTAGCATGATTTATTCAAACAGTAATGTGCATTTGATCAGAAATGTCCCTGTTCTGCTATAGGCTGCTGTGTGAGCGAGCCACTCCCTCGTGCACGGAGGAGAGAGAGGAGCATTCTATAGGCTGCTGTGTGAGCGAGCCACTCCCTCGTGCACGGAGGAGAGAGAGGAGCATTCTATAGGCTGCTGTGTGAGCGAGCCACTCCCTCGTGCACGGAGGAGAGAGAGGAGCATTCTATAGGCTGCTGTGTGAGCGAGCCACTCCCTCGTGCACGGAGGAGAGAGAGGAGCATTCTAAAAAGCACAACCATATGACCGTTGCTCAAAATGCAATTGCGGGAAAAATACAGTTTTCAAAGCAACTTCTGTTGTTCTAGTTACAGAGAGTGTAGTCACGGCTTGCTGTGAGTATATTATATCATTTATTTATCACCTCTCAATATTGAGCTCATAGCACTGCTTTACAACTGGAGTGGGCTAAATAGCACAGGAGGCTGCTGAGGCTCATAATGATGGCCGGAAAGAAGCAAATGGAATGGCATCGATTTATTTGGCTCCAGCCATTACCACCTGTGCTACATAGTATATGGTGTTGATACATCCCGCGGAGCGGAGTGAGCCATTTGTGGTGAATAGGCCTACATCATGTAGCCTGTATAGGCCTAGTGATGGAACGTTTTTTTAGGACATTACATTTACTGATAGATGAATCAATTAGCCTACATGGTTATCTTGCAACATTGTCATATTTAAAGTTGGCAATCTAGTGTTTTGAGTTCCCACTTCCTCAGGTGGTGAATAATATAGCCTAGGCCAATATGCACAAAGATGTCCAAAAATAAATCTGATAATTCTGGATCCTATTTCGACATCAAAATATCAATCATGCATTCCCTGGATGTTGTAGATGAAGCAGCTTATAGGGATGTGCATCTTTCCCTGGATGTTGTAGATAAAGCAGCTTATAGGGATGTGCATCTTTCCCTGGATGTTGTAGATAAAGCAGCTTATAGGGATGTGCATCTTTCCCTGGATGTTGTAGATGAAGCAGCTTATAGGGATGTGCATCTTTCCCTGGATGTTGTAGATGAAGCAGCTTATAGGGATGTGCATCTTTCCCTGGATGTTGTAGATGAAGCAGCTTATAGGGATGTGCATCTTTCCCTTTCAAGATGATTCGATACTTATCTAGATACATGGGCTCCGATACGATACAGGAACGATACGTTCTAGCTTGAAACGATTCGGTGCGATTCGGTTTGATTAGAGAGCAAATCGATGCGATTCGGTTCGATGGGATGCACTAACAATTGTTGCATAAACACATTTATTTCCCATTCTAAATTTAAATCTGCTGCTGATGGAGCTGTCTGAGCTGACTTCAGTGTGTGTGTGTGTGTGTGTTTGTTAGGGGTGTAACGGTTCACCAAACCCACAGTTCCGTACCTATTGCAATTTTGGGGTCACGGTTCGGTTCAGGTACAGCGGGCAAATGAAATGCCATTCACAAGGTTCAGCATTCACGATGTTCCTTGCATTGTCTGTTGTGACCGGAATGTTATGTTGGGCCGCTCAAGTTTCCACTCTGATGGTGCTTTCGTAACCATGCGGGAGGTGGGAATTTAACAGTTGTGAAGTCTTAAATACCAGTTGGATGCGTTTAAGTGATTTGAACCTGTTGAAAAATGCTGATTTGCTAATGGCCAACAGGCTGTCAATTATAAACATCAAAGTACAGCTATCATGTTTGTAAACATTGTATTAATAGATTGCTTTTTATAAATAATGTTTTGTTGTTGCATTTTACTGCCGAAAATGCTGTTTTAGAGGCCATTTCCTTAAAAGGTGAAGTCCGAGGTCACCATATGTGAGAAGTGGGTTCTCAGAATGATATACAATTTTCCCATTAGTAATTACCAGTTTGAGGGCCGTTTCCTTGTTTTATGTGGTAAATTCCCACTTGGTTACAAATCCACCATAACCCTACCTCCTTCAATGCCAGTTGCCACTCTCATAAAGGGCAGCAGTGGCGGTCAGTGCCGTTTAAAATGAGGGAGGACAATTTTCTTTTCATGAGCATGGCCTTATTTCTATTACAGCATATCAGATGACTTTCCTTCATATTCCATTCACCAAGTTCAATGTAGCAGCGATAGTTTTAGGCTACTACATGATACAATTTTTTCCCCTGTACTCATCACGAGGTTGCTACAATCTAGCCTATGAATTAATGTTTACAACATAGGTGCACACAGGTCAAGAGAAACATTTGAGTTGCAAACTAGAGTTTCTATTGGACAAATTCAGGTATGTTTATTCCCGTTTTGTTTCGTTTGCTTCGGTTTAACCTGTCTAGCCCCGGGGTTCCGCTAGCGGAACCCCGCCCATATTCCACTGAAAAGGCAGCGCGCGAAATTCAATTTTTTTTTTTTTGAAATATTTAACTTTCACACATTAACAAGTCCAATACAGCAAATGAAAATAAACATCTTGTGAATCCAGCCAACATGACCGATTTTTTAAATGTTTTACAGCGAAAACACCACGTATATTTATGTTAGCTCACCACCAAATACAAAAAAGCACAGACATTTCTTTCACAGCACAGGTAGCTTGCACAAAACCGACCAAATAGAGATAGAATTAGTCACTAACCAAGAAACAACTTCATCAGATGACAGTCTTATAACATATTATACAATAAATCTATGTTTTGTTCGAAAAATGTGCATATTTCAGGTATAAATCATAGTTTTACATTGCAGCTACAATCACAAATAGCACCGAAGCAGCTAGAACAATTACAGAGACCAACGTGAAATACCTAAATACTCATCATAAAACATTTATGAAAAATACATGGTGTACAGCAAATGAAAGATAAACATCTTGTGAATCCAGCCAATATTTCAGATTTTTTAAGTGTTTTACAGCGAAAACACAATATAGCATTATATTAGCTTACCACAATAGCCAAAAACACAACCCATTTATCAGCAGCAAAAGTTAGCGATCGCAAAAAAACAGCAAAAGATATATAATTTTTCACTAACCTTGACAAGCTTCATCAGATGACAGTCCTATAACATCAGGTTATACAATACACTTATGTTTTGTTCGAAAATGTGCATATTTAGAGCCGAAATCCGTGGTTATACATTGTGAAAACGTAGCAACTTTTTCCCAGAATCTCTGGATATATTTCTGACACTCACCTATTCTGACCAAATAACTCATCATAAACTTTACTAAAAAATACATGTTGTACAGCAAATGAAAGATACACTAGTTCTTAATGCAATCGCCGTGTTAGAATTCTAAAAATAACTTTAGTACGACATACAGCTTACGTTATAGCGAGACAGCAGCCAAAATCAGGGCGGAAAATAATACTAAACATTTTCGACAGAAATACGAAATAACATCATAAATGGTTCCTACTTTTGCTGAGCTTCCATCAGAATCTTGTACAAGGGGTCCTTTGTCCAGAACAATCGTTGTTTGGTTTTAGAATGTCCTTTTTTCCTGTCGAATTAGCAACCAAAGCTAGCCAAGTGGCGCGAAGCTGTCCATCTCCACCAAACGCAGAGAACGGAACACGCCAAAACTCCCGATAAACTTTCAATAATCTGATAAAACTATATTGAAAAAACATACTTTACGATGATATTATCACATTTATCAAATAAAATCAAAGCCGGAGATATTAGCCGTCTATAACGAAAGCTTTTCAGAAGGCAATCCAGAGTTCCTTCCCGCGCCTTCCTGAACAAAGGAAA
This sequence comes from Salvelinus namaycush, assembly GCF_016432855.1. Classification (NCBI taxonomy): domain Eukaryota; kingdom Metazoa; phylum Chordata; class Actinopteri; order Salmoniformes; family Salmonidae; genus Salvelinus; species Salvelinus namaycush. The sequence goes on from NC_052325.1 coordinate 16,359,843, forward strand.
CTTGGGGTCATGTCATTCCAAGAGCTCTCTTTTGACCTCAGATCAAGCTATACACCCCATTTCACCTCTCACTGCCTGTTGACATCTAGTGGAAGGCGTAAGAAGTGCATGTATATCCATAGATTTCAAGCAAATGAATAGGGAGGCCCTGGAACAGAGCCTCGATTTCAGATTTTTCACTTCCTGGCAGGAAGTTTGCTGCAAAATGAGTTCTGTTTTACTCACAGATATAATTCAAACGGTTTTAGAAACTTGAGAGTGTTTTCTATCCAATAGTAATAATAATATGCATATTGTACGAGCAAGAATAGAGTAGGAGGCCGTTTAAATTGGGCACGATTTTTTCCCAAAGTGAAAATAGCGCCCTCTATCCCGAACAGAAACATTTTTCAAAGGAATCGGCAGAATGAATACACCCCTGATCACGAGTAAACACAGTTCACTTTCATGGCAGCCACGTCCTATGTGCTCTCCTCTCACCTCTTCCCTTCACTTGTGGACTTCACTGCACAACACATCAGCTGTATGTGACCAGGCAAAAAAACTTTTCCAAGCCAAACCGCTACTGTACACACAGCCTACATCGTTGTCACCATCTTAGCTAAAGCAGTGGTGTAAAGTACTTAAGTAAAAATACTTTGAAGTACTACTTAAGTAGTTGTTTTGGGTATCTGTAATTTACTTTACTATTTAAATTTTTTACAACTTTTACTTTCACTTCATTCCTAAAGAAAACAATATACTTTTTACTCCATACATTTTTCCTGACACCCAAAGGTCCTCATTATTTTTTGAATGCTTAGCAGGACAGGAAAATGTCCCAATTCGTGCACTTATCAAGAGAACATCCCTACTGCCTCTGATCTGGCAGACTCACTAAACACAAATACTTTGTTTGTAAATGATGTCTGAGAGGTTGGAGTGTGCCCTGGGCTAACCCTAAAAAAAATATTTAAAAAAATGTGCCTTTTGGTTTACTTCATATAAGCAATTTTTAATTATTTATACTTTTACTTTTGCAATTACATTTACTTTTGATACTTAAGGTATATTTAATTTTACTCAAGTACGACAATTGGGTACTTTTTCCACCACTGAGCTAAAGTAACGTCCTAGTCAGCATAGCTAACAGAACTAACTCGTTAGTAAACCCGCTACAATCATACAGTAATGTTACAGTGTACAGTCAGTAAGCAGTTACACAATTGCCCCAGTGGGCAATAAATTAGTAATACCAAAAGCTTAACGTTACGTTGACTTGGAAGAGTTCCAGTGTTGTGTTGGAAAGTCATAGCCTCCTAGCTAACATAGCATCCCTCTGTTTGAGCAGGGTGTTTCAGTAGGCTAAACTAAACTCAGCAAAAAAAGAAACGTCCCTTTTTCAGGACCCTGTCTTTCAAAGATAATTTGTAAAAATCCAAATAACTTCCCAGATCTTCATTGTAAAGGGTTTAAACACTGTTTCCCATGTTTGTTAAATGAACCATGAACAATTAATGATCATGCACCTGTGGAACGGTCGATAAGACACTAACAGCTTACAGACGGTAGGCAATTAAGGTCACAGTTATGAAAACGTAGGACACTAAAGAGGCCTTTCTACTGACTCTGAAATACACCAAAAGAAAGATGCCCAGGATCCCTGCTCATCTGCATGATCGTGCCTTAGGCATGCTGCAAGGAGGCATGAGGACTGCAGATGTGGCCAGGGCAATAAATTGCAATGTCCCTACTGTGAGACGCCTAAGACAGCGCAACAGGGAGACAGGACGGACAGCTGATCATCCTTGCAGTGGCAGACCATGTGCAACAACACCTGCACAGGATCGGTACATCCGAACATCACACCTGCGGGACAGGTACAGGATGGCAACAACAGCTGCCGAGTTACACCAGGAACGCACAATCCCTCCATCAGTGCTCAGACTGTCTGCAATAGGCTGAGAGAGGCTGGACTGAGGGCTTGTAGGCCTGTTGTAAGGCAGGTCGTCACCAGACATCACTGGCAACAACGTCACCTTTGGGCACAAACCCACCGTTGCTGGACCAGACAGGACTGTCAAAAAGTGCTCTTCACTGACGAGTTGCGGACTTGTCTCACCAGGGGTGATGGTCAGATTCGCGTTTATCGTCGAAGGAATGAGCGTTACACAGAGGCCTGTACTCTGGAGCGGGATCGATTTGGAGGTGGAGGGTCCGTCATGGTCTGGTGCGGTGTGTCACAGCATCATCGGACTGAGCTTCTTGTCATTGCAGGCAATCTCAACGCTGTGTGTTACAGGGAAGACATCCTCCTCCCTCATCTGGTACCCTTCCCGCAGGCTCATCCTGACATGACCCTCCAGCATGACAATGCCACCAGCCATACTGCTCGTTCTGTGCGTGATTTCCTGCAAGACAGGAATGTCAGTGTTCTGCCATGGCCAGCGAAGAGCCCGGATCTCAATCCCATTGAGCACATCTGGGACCTGTTGGATCGGAGGGTGAGGGCTAGGGCCATTCCCCCCAGAAATTTCAGGGAACTTGCAGGTGCCTTGGTCTAAGAGTGGGGTAACATCTCACAGCAAGAACTGGCAATCTGGTGCAATCTGGTGCAGTCCATGAGAAGGAGATGCACTGCAGTACTCAACGCAGCTGGTGGCCACACCAGATACTGACTGTTACTTTTGACCCCCCCCCCCCCCCCCTTTGTTCAGGGACACATAATTCCACGTATGTTAGTCACATGTCTGTGGAACTTGTTCCGCTTATGTCTCAGTTGTTGAATCTTGTTATGTTCATACAAATATTTACACATGTTAAGTTTGCTGAAAATAAACACAGTTGACAGTGAGAGGACGTTTCTTTTTTTGCTGAGTTTAGTTAGCTGCATTTGCTAGCTAAGTAAGAGAAACTTAAAGTGATGAAAAATGACGAAATCTCTCATGCTCTCTATTTCTCGCTTGCTTCTCCTTCATTTTGGAAGAAATTAACTTCTCTGGGATAGGGGGCAGCATTTTCACTTTTGGATAAATAGCGTGCCCAATTTCAACTTCTTTCTACTCATCCCCAGAATATAAGATATGCATATTATTAGTAGATTTGGATAGAAAACACTCTGAAGTTTCTAAAACTGTTTGAATCATGTCTGTGAGTATCACAGAACTTATGTAGCAGGCAAAACCCTGAGGACTAACCATTCAGAATTTTTTTTTTTATTATTATTATTTTTTTAAAATAAATTTATCCCATTTTCTCCCCAATTTTTGTGGTATCCAATCGCTAGTAATTACTATCTTGTCTCATCGCTACAACTCCCGTACGGGCTCGGGAGAGACGAAGGTCGAAAGCCATGCGTCCTCCGAAGCACAACCCAACCAAGCCGCACTGCTTCTTAACACAGCGCGCCTCCAACCCGGAAGCCAGCCACACCAATGTGTCGGAGGAAACACCGTGTACCTGGCCCCCTTGGTTAGCGCGCACTGCGCCCGGCCCGCCACAGGAGTCGCTGGAGCGCGATGAGACAAGGATATCCCTACCGGCCAAACCCTCCCTAACCCGGACGACGCTATGCCAATTGTGCGTCGCCCCACGGACCTCCCAGTCGCGGCCAGCTGCGACAGAGCCTGGGCTCGAACCCAGAGACTCTGGTGGCGCAGTTAGCACTGCGATGCAGTGCCCTAGACCACTGCGCCACCCGGGAGGCCCTTGATTTTTATTTTTTTGAGGTCACCGTCTGTTCAATGAGGTTTCATTGGGATACGAGATTTCTAATCAACCTGTTTGCAGTTCCTACCGCTTCCACTGGATGTCACCAGTCTTTGGAAATAGGTTGAGGTTATTCCTTTGTGCAATGAAGAAGAACGGCCATCTGGAATCAGTGTAACGTTATGTGTACTGTTTGAGAGTTGAGCAAGACTAGAAAAGTAGCGTTAGTTTGTTGACCTCCTGTATTGAAAACAGATAGACCCGTCTTCAATTTGATTGATTATTAACGTTTACAAATACCTTAAGTTGTATTACAGAAGTAGTTTGAAATGTTTTGGCAAAGTTTAGAGGTAATTTTTAAAATATTTTGTAGTGACGTTGCACAAATTGGAAGCTGTTTTTTTTCTGGATCAAAAGCGCCAAATAAATGGACATTTTGGACATATATGGACAGAATTAATCGAACAAAAGGACCATTTGTGATGTTTATGGGACATATTGGAGTGCCAACAAAAGAAATTCGTCAAAGGTAAGGCATGATTTATATTTTATTTCTGCGTTTTGTGTTGCGCCTGCAGGGTTGAAATATGCTACACTCTTTTTGTTTACTGTTGTGCTATCATCAGATAATAGCATCTTATGCTTTCGCCGAAAAGCCTTTTTGAAATCTGACATGTTGGCTGGATTCACAACGAGTGTAGCTTTAATTTGGTATCTTATATGTGTGATTTAATGAAAGTTTGATTTTATATCATTATTTTGAATTTGGCGCTCTACATTTTCCCTGGCTATTGGCCAAGTGGGACGCAAGCGTCCCGCCTATCCCAGATTAATGTGTTCAAACTATTGTCTTTCTCTTTGAGTCAACTACTCACCACATTTTATACACTGCAGTGCTAGCTAGCTGTAGCTTATGCTTTCAGTACTATATTAATTATCTGATCCTTTGATTGGGTGGACAACATGTCAGTTCATGCTGCAAGAGTTCTGATAGGCTGGAGGACGTCATCCGGAAGTTGTCATAATTACTGTGTAAGTCTATGGAAGGGGGTGAGAACCATGAGACTCGTAGGTTTTGTATGGAAGTCAACGTACCCAGAGAAGGACGGAAGCTAGCTATCCTCATTCAAGTACTTGGGAATATAGCTAGACGGTACACTGTCCTTCTCTCAGCACATATCAAAGCGGAAGGCTAAAGTTAAATCTAGACTTGGTTTCTTCTATCGTAATCGCTCCCTTTTCACCCCAGCTGCCAAACTAACCCTGTTTCAGATGATCATACTAGACTAAGGAGACAATTTATAGATTGGCAGTTATGCTCTCGAGCGGTTAGATGTTCTTTACCATTCGGCCATCAGATTTGACACCAATGCTCCTTATAGGACACATCACTGCACTCTATACTCCTCTGTAAACTGGTCATCTCGGTATACCCTTCACAAGACCATTTGGTTGATGTTTATTTATAAAACCCTCTTAGGCCTCATTCCCCCTGAGATATCTACTGCAGCCCTCATCCTCCACATACAACACCCATTCTGCCATTCACATTCTTTTAAAGGTCCCCAAAGCACACACATCCCTGGGTTGCTCCTCTTTTCAGTTCGCTACAATTAGCGGCTGGAACAAGCTGCAACAAACACTCAAACTGGACAGTTTTTTCTCAATCTCTTCATTCAAAGACTCAATCATGGACACTCTTACTGACAGTTGTGGCTGCTTTGCGTGATGTATTGTTGTCTCTACATTCTTGCCCTTGTGCTGTTGTCTGTGCCCAATAATATTTGTACCATGTTTTGTGCTACTACCATGTTGTGTTGCTATCATGCTGTGTTGTCATGTGTTGCTACGTTGTTGTCTTAGGTTTCTCTTTATGTAGTGTTGTCTCGTCGTGATGTGTGTTTTGTCCTATTTTATTTTTAATCCCAAACCCCTGCAGGAGGCCTTTTGGTAGGCCGTCATTGTAAATATTAATTTGTTCTTAACTGACTTGCCTAGTCAAATAAATTAAATAAAACACCATGGTTGTAACGATGTACACTGAGAGTCGGGAAGCAAGTTCAGGGCGTGAATACATTTAATAACTAAACAAACTAAACAAGAACCACGAACAGCGCACCGACATGAAACAGAAACAATCAGTCCAGGTGAGTGTCAATAAGCCCTGGTGCTCGTGACGATGGTGACATGTGTGCGTAATAATCAGCAGTCTGGTGACCTAGAGGCCAAAGAGGGAGTATATGTGACAATGGCGCTACCCTACAGTGTGCTGTTGAAGCTTCTGTAGACCTTCTTTGCAAAATAGTGTTTTAATCAGTTATTTGGTGACATATGATTATATTTAGGGTAGATTTATCTAAAAAGGATACATTTTTAAATGTTTTACAATAAAAATACAAATAAATCACTGAGGAGGATGGTCCTCCCCTTCCTCCACTGGTCTGTAGCACCGTACATCTCCCACTACCACTCGGGGTAATGTGATGGTCTGTCACTGCTAAAGTTCCAATGCAGCTGTTTTTATCTCAATATCAAATCATTTCAGGGTAACACATTTTTTAAATTTAACTAGGCAAGTCAGTTAAGAACAAATTCTTATTTACAATGACAGCCTACTCCAGCCAAACCCGGACAACGCTGGGTCAATTGTGCACCGCCCTATGGGACTCCCAATCAAAGCCAGATGTGATACAGCCTGGATTCAAACCAGGGACTGTAGTGATGCCACATGCACTGAGATGCAGTGCCTTAGACCACTGCGCCACTCGGGAGTTCCTCTGTAGAGATGGGAGAACCTTCCAGAAGGACAACAATCATATCTATTAAGAAATTATTTTCAAGAAATTGATATGAAGTAATGTGAAATATGAAGGAATCATTTAAGATGACATTTTTTACTGTCGACCGTATGAATGTGTTGTGCATTAACACTTTTGTAAAAAACACTACTTATTTTTTAAGTCTTTATTTCTCTTTGTTCAGTCTGTGAACTCACAGAAACACACACACTGACCTAGGGCCAGCCTTCCCTACTGATGTCCTAACCCTTAACAACACACAAGTTAAACTGGTCCAGGATCAGATTTGGTGTTCAGGACAGGGAGTGAGCTGACAAATTATCTCCTCACATCCATTACTACAGACATGACTAATCAAACACAGATACAGTACATGGGGGCTGGGATTAAAAATAAAAAAATATCGTCCAAAACACACCTCACGACAAGAGAGACAACACAACATTACATAAAGAGAGAATAAAGTACCTTACTGTGATTGTTTTAAAATAAAATGGTAAAAATATATATATAGAAACAAATTGCTTCTCAGCAAAGAGTTATTTCTCAAGCAAGAATTTAGCTAGGACTGTCTGGGAGTGGTCTTATATCACAGCACAGTAGAAAAATACATGGCAAATAGAAATCCAATATGGGATGGGGTTAAATGGAGCTGAAGGTTGGGTATGATAACAACAAGATAACTAATATAAAACATGTCCGTAAAACATATAAAGGTTCAGAACTTTTGTGAAAGAAATAGATGGGAGAGGTTGAGGTTAGAGGATGGACAGGAGTAAAAACAAACAAAATATAACTATTGTAAAATAGACTGGGCCTGTCACTCTCATTTTGGTCAAATAGCTCTTACACAGCCTGGAGGTGTGTTGGGTCATTGTTCTGTTGAAAAACAAATGATAGTCCCACTAAGTGCAAACCAGATGGGATGGTCGCTGCAGAATGCTGTGGTAGCCATGCTGGTTAAGTGTGCCTTGAAATCGAAATAAATCACAGACAGTGTCACCAGAAAACCACCATCACACCTCATCCTCCATGCTTCACGGTAGGAAACAGACATGCAGAGATAATCCGTTCACCTACTTTGCGTCTCACAAAGACAGGGCGTTTGGAACCAAAAATCTCAAATTTGGACTCATCAGAACATAAGACAGATATCCACCAGTCTAATGTCCATTGCTCATGTTTTTTTGGCCAAAGAAAATCTCTTCTTATTATTGGTGTAATTTAGTAGTGGTTTCTTTTCAGCAATTTGACCATAAAGGTCTGATTCACACAGTCTCCTCTGAACAGTTGATGTTGAGATGTGTCTGTTACTTGAACTCTGTGAAGCATTTATTTGGGCTGCAATTTTTGAGGCTGGTAATGAACTTATTCTCATCAGCAGAGGTAACTCTGGGTCTTCCTTTCCTGTGGCGGTCCTCATGAGAGACCGTTTCATCATAGCGCTTGATGGAACTTGAAGAAATTATTGATATTTTTCGGATTGACTGACATTCATGTCTTAAAGTAATGATGGATTGTAATTTATTTTTGCTTATTTGAGCTGCTCTTGCCATAATATGGACTTGGTATTTTACCAAATAGGGCTATATTCTGTATACCACCCCTACCTTGTCACAACACAACTGACTGGGTCAAACGCATTAAGAAGGAAAGAAATGACACAAATTCACTTTTAACAATGCACACCTGTTAAATTGAAGGGCATTCGAGATGACTACCTCATGAGGCTGGTTGTGAGAGTGCCAGGAGTTTCGCAGGGCTGTCGTCGGGGCGGGTGGTAGCTACTTTGAAGAGTCTCGAATGTGGAATCTATTTTGATTTGTTTGGCACTTTTTTGGTTGCTGCATGATTCCATATGTGTTGTTTCGTGGTTTTGGTGTCTTCACTATTGTTTTACAATGTGGAAAGTAGTAAAGGTGGGGTGGAACCCTGGAATGAGTGGGTGTGTCTAAACTTTTGACAGGTACTGTATATGTAGGTATATGTATTTATATGTATGTATGTATGTATGTATGTATGTATGTATGTATGTATGTATGTATGTATGTATGTGTATATGTATGCATTTATGTGTGTATGAATGTACACTACCGTTCAAAAGTTTGGGGTCACTTAGACATTTCCTTGTTTTTGAAAGAAAGCAATTTTTTTGTCCATTAAAATAACATCCAACTGATCAGAAATACAGTGTAGACATTGTTAATGTTGTAAATGATTATTGTAGCTGGAAACGGCAGATTTTTTATGGAATATCTACATAAGCGGACAGAAGCCCATTATCAGCAACCATCACACCTGTGTTCCAATGGCACGTTGTGTTAGCTAATCCAAGTTTATCATTTTAAAATGCTAATTGATCATTAGAAAACCCTTTTGCAATTATGTTAGCACAGCTGAAAACTGTTATACTGATTAAAGAAGCAAAAAACTGGCCTTCTTTAAACTAGTTGAGTATCTGGAGCCCCAGCATTTGTGGGTTCGATTACAGGCTCAAAAGGGCCAGAAACAAAGAACTTTCTTCTGAAACTCGTCATTCTATTCTTGTTCTGAGAAATTAAGGCTATTCAATGCGAGAAATTGCCAAGAACCTGAAGATCCTGTACAACACTGTGTACTACTCACTTCACAGAACAGCGTAAACTGGCCTTAACCAGAATATAAAGAGGAGTGGGAGGCCCTGGTGCGGCAATAAGCAATGGAAGGAAGGCTTTGTAATTTCGTATTTTATTAGGATCCCAATTAGCTGTTGCAAAAGCAGCAGCTACTCTTCCTGGGATCCACACAAAACATGAAACATAATGACATAATACAGAACATCAATAGACAAGAACAGCTCAAGGACAGAACTACATATATATATATTTTTTAAAAGGCACACATAGCCTACATATCAATGCATACACACAAACCATCTAGGTCAAATAGGGGAGAGGCGTTGTGCCGCGAGGTGTTGACATCATTTGAGTCAATTGACATCATTTGAGTCAATTGACATCATTTGAGTCAATTGACATCATTTGAGTCAATTGGAGGTGTACCTGTGGATGTATTTTAAGGCCTACCTTCAAACTCAGTGCCCCTTTGCTTGACATCATGGGGAAATCAAAAGAAATCAGCCAAGACCCCAGAAAAAAAATTGTAGACCTCCACAAGTCTGGTTCATCCTTGGGAGCAATTTCCAAACGCCTGAAGGTACCACGTTCATCTGTACAAACAATAGTATGCAAGTATAAACACCATGGGACAACGTAGCCATCATACATCTCAGGAAGGAGATGCGTTCTGTCTCCTAGAATGGACGTACTTTGTGCAAAAAGTGCAAATCAATCCCAGAACATCAGCAAAGGACCTTGTGAAGATGCTGGAGGAAACAGGTACAAAAATATCTATATCCATAGTAAAACGAGTCCTATATCAACATAACCTGAAAGGCCGCTCAGCAAGGAAGAAGCCACTGCTCCAAAACCGCCATAAAAAAGCCAGAATACAGTTTGCAACTGCACATGGGGACAAAGATCGTACTTTTTGGAGATATGTCCTCTGGTCTGATGAAACAAAAATAGGACTGTTTGGCCATAATGACCATCGTTATGTTTGGAGGAAAAAGGGGCAGGCTTGCAAGCCGAAGAACACCATCCCAACCGTGAAGCATGGGGGTGGCAGCATCATGTTGTGGGGGTGCTTTGCTGCACTTCTCAAAATAGATGGCATCATGAGGAAGGAAAATGTGTGTGGATATATTAAAGCAACATCTCAAGACATCAGTCAGGAACTTAAAGCTTGGTCGCAAATGGGTCTTTCAAATGGACAATGACCCCAAGCATACTTCCAAAGTTGTGGCAAAATGGCTTAAGGACAACAAAGTCAAGGTATTGGAGTGGCCATCACAACGCCCTGACCTCAATCCTATAGAAAACTTGTGGGCAGAACTGAAAAAGCATGTGCGAGCAAGGATGCCTTCAAATCTGACTCAGTTACACCAGCTCTGTCAGTAGGAATGGGCCAAAATTCACCCAACTTATTGTGGGAAGCTTGTGGAAGGCTGCCTGAATCGTTTGACCCAAGTTAAAACTTCTTGCCACTAGGGGGGTGCCATTTCGACATAGCACAAATTCGTATCCAAATTAAACTGCCTCGTACTCAATTCTTGCTCGTACAATATGCATATTATTATTACTATTGGATAGAAAACACTCTCTAGTTTCTAAAACCGTTTGAATTATGTCTGTAAGTGAAACAGAACTCGACTTAGAGCAATTCTCCTATGAGGATTTGAAAATGGTGAAATCTGCTTGCTGTTCCCAGACCTGTAGATAACCCTGACTGTCTTATATTGGTTGAGATGCACTGCATACGCCTTCCCCTGGTTGTTAGCGAATAGGGAGAGTTGAAATGGAGTCTCTACGTAGTTCAGAAAGTTGATAAATTGATTGGAATCGAGGTGTCCACCCTTTTGGACCTTCGCGCTGACGCAGAAAGGGTCTTGGAATGTCTTTTTAGAAGCTCTGGTTTTAGAAACTAGATATATCCGGCTCTGTTTTTATTCGATATAGGCTTTAAAGACATCATAATCTTGTTATTTTAAACCGATTTATATCAGTTTATGTCAGTATATTGCGATTTTCGGGCATTTCATTTTCTGACGTTGTATTGAGTTGGGTATCTCTCTCTCGAATGCCATTGTGTACTGCTAATTGCAACGTCGAAGGAAACATTCTCCAACCCAGCAACGATTCTTTTGGCCAACGGACACCTTTCCCAAGATTCTGATGGGAGTTCAGCTAATAGTAAGTACTATTTATGCTGATAATTCGTTGTTCTGTTGAAAAAGTAAAATGCATAAGACGCCATTATTTTCCGTGTAGCCTTGCGCTATCGCACCCTGTATTGCACCCAGTATTGCGCAGTAAGGTTAATTTTAAAAATGTAATTCAGCGATTGCATTAAGAACTAATTTGTCTTTCAATTGCTGTCCACCCTGTATTTTTTAGTCAAGTTTATGATTATTTATTGATTAGACTAGGTGACTCTCCAAGATGGCGCCCGCAATTTTCTGGGGAGCTTGGCAACTTTTCTCATTGTATAAGCACGATTTGTGCCGCTAAATATGCACATTTTCGAACAAACTCTATATGCATTGTGTAATATGATGTTACAGGACTGTCATCTGAAGAATTCTGAGAAGGTTAGTGAAAATTAATATATTTTGGTGGTGAATACGTTATCGCTATGTTTGGCTGGAATCAATGCTGTTGTTTGGTTTGCTACTGTGCTAAGCTAATATAACGCTATATTGTGTTTTCGCTGTAAAACACTTAGAAAATCTGAAATATTGTCTGGATTCACAAGATCTGTGTCTTTCCATTGCTGTACGCTGTGTATTTTTAAGAAATGTTTTATGATGAGTAATTAGGTAATACACGTTGCTCTCTGTAGTTATTCTAGTCGATTTGTGATGGTGGCTGCAATGGTAAACTATGATTTATACCTGAAATATGCACATTTTTCTAACAAAACATATGCTATACAATAAATATGTTATCAGACTGTCATCTGATGAGGTTGTTTCTTGGTTAGTGGCTATTTATATCTTTATTTGGCCGAATTTGTGATAGCTACTGATGGAGTCAAAAACTGATGGAGTAATAAAAGTGGAGTCTTTTGCTAACGTGGTTAGCTAATAGATTTACATATTGTGTCTTCCCTGTAAAACATTTTAAAAATCAGAAATGATGGCTTGATTACCAAGATGTTTATCTTTCATCTGGTGTCTTGGACTTGTGATTTAATGATATTTAGATGCTACTATTTACTTGTGACGCTATGCTAGCCTATGCTAGTCAGCTTTTTTACTGGTGGGGGTGCTCCCGGACCCGGGATTCTGAGGAAGTAGAGGTTAAACAATTTAATGGCAATGCTACCAAGTACAAATTGAGTGTATGTAAACTTCTGAACTACTGGGAATGTGATGAAAGAAATAAAAGCTGAAATAAATCATTCTCTCTATTATTCTGACATTTCACATTCTTAAAATAAAGTGGTGATCCTAACTTTTTACTTGGATTAAATGTCAGGAATTGTGAAAAACTGAGTTTAAATGTATTTGGCTAATATGTATGTAAACTTCCGACTTCAACTGTGTATAGGGCAGGTAATCAAGGACGGAATGGAGTCCAGGTGAGTCTGATGACGCGCAGGTGTGAGTAACGATGGTGGCAGGTGTGCGCCATAATGAGCAGCCTGGTGACCTAGAGGCCGGAGAAGGAGACATGGGAGCATGGCGACCTAGAGCACAGAAGAAAGCATACGTGACGGTACCCCCTCCCTGGCTTCCTTCGGTGCTCTAGGTCGCCATGCTCCCTGTGGCGTTCGCCAACCAAAGGGACGATCCCAGGGATCTGGAGCGGACCATTCGCCACCGCTGAGGCGCAGAAACCTGACGAACCGGCTGAGGTGTGAGAGCCTGATGAGCCTGCTAAGACCTCTCCGGTTGCCTCGGTCGAGGCACGGGAACCTGTTCACCAGCTGAGGCATGGCAGTCTGTCGAGCCAGCTGAGGCGTGGAAACCCGTCAGCTGAGGCAGGGGAACCAGACAAACCGGATGAGGCCTCCCAGGTAACTCCGGTTCGGACAACCATCTCTTTATTACGACCAGACCTCTCCCCATCTTTACAACCATTGAATCTATATGTTTTGATCATGACTGTTTACAATCTAAGGTAATGCCAAGTAATTTAGTCTCCTCATATTGTTCAACAGCCACACCATTCATTACCAGATTCAGCTGAGGTCTAGAACTTAAAGAATGATTTGTACCAAATACAATGCTCTTAGTTTTAGAGATGTTCAGGACCAGTTTATTACTGGCCACCCATTCCAAAACAGACTGCAACTCTTTGTTAAGGGTTTCAGTGACTTCATTAGCTGTGGTTACTGATGCGTATATGGTTGAATCATCAGCATACATGGACACATGCTTTGTTTAATGCCAGTGGCAGGTCATTGGTAAAATAGAAAACAGTAGAGGGCCTAGAGAGCTGCCCTGCGGTACACCACACTTTACATGTTTGACATTAGAGAAGCTTCCAATAAAGAAAACACTTTGAGTTCTATTAGATAGAGAGCTCTGAATCCACAATATGCCAGAGGTTGAAAAGCCATAACACATACGTTTTTTCAACAATAGGTTATAGTCAATAATATCAAAAGCTGCACTGAAATCTAACAGTACAGCTCCCACAATCTTCCTATTACAGCTTATTACAGTTTCATCAGCGAGTCACACACAGCGTTGCAATGAGCTGGAGGCAGTATGCATTTTGAAAACATATACTTAATTATTTGAAACCTGAACGTTTTAATACATATTATGAGGCATGTCTTACCTTGCTTCAATGTAGCCTAGCCAAAATCATATCATATCTGTGGAGGCAATTTTCTTTCATTGTCCAGTAGCCAAAGGCACAATCCTAGTCATATTAGCAAACCATGCTAGTTGTTGCATATTAGATCTCCCCTCTTTCAAAATTTCTAACGAATGTTTTAATCTCTGTCACATGAAAACGCTTGCATGTGCTGTGTTCTTTTGACAACAGTGTTTTTCAGCTAATTGCATTATGGAACGAACATTTGAGCATAGCCTACTGCCTTGTGCACATTGTTGCACAAGGCAAAACGGAAATGGTAGCCGTTTTACGGGCGCCTAACCAATTGTGCAATTATGTGTTTTTTTGTGCATATTTTGTAACTTATTTTGAACATAATGTTCCTGCCACCATATCTTACGGCATAAAAGAGCTTCTGGATATCAAGACAGCGATCACTAACCTTGGATTAAATGAAGAATTTTTCTTCAACAAACAGGACGCACAGGATGTACTTCAGACACCCGACAAGGCCGACATCCCCGTCATTGACAAGAGAAAGAGATGCAGGTATAGAGGACACAGGGTGGGGTGCCTCATAAGGATCCACCGACGGCGAGTGGGAAATCTGCCCTTACCAGCAATATTACTTACCAATGTACAATCTTTGGATAATAAATTAGATGAGGTACGATCACAAATATCCTACCAACAGGACTTCAAAAACTGTAATATCTTATGTTTCACCGAATCGTGGCTGAATGACGACATTGAAAACATTCAGCTATCGGGATATACGCTGCACCGGCTAGATAGAACAGCACACTCTAGTACGACTGGGGGGGCGGTCTGTGTACATTTGTAAACAACAGCTGGTGCACGAAATCTAAGGAAGTCTCTAGATTTTGCTCGCCTGAAGCAGAGTACCTCATCATAAGCTGTATACCACACTATTTGCCAAGAGAGTTTTCATCTATTATTTTCGTGGCTGTTTATTTACCACCACAAAGGGAAAAAAATTCTAGATAACCTGTACTCCACACACAGAGACGCGTACAAAGCCCTACCTCGCCCTCCATTTGGCAAATCTGACCATAATTCTATTCTCTTGATTCCTGCTTACAAGCTAAATTAAAGCAGGAAGCACCAGTGACTCTGTCAATAAAAAGTGGTCAGATGAAGCAGATGCTAAACTACAGGACTGTTTTGCTAGCACAGACTGGAATGTGTTCCGGGATTCTTCCGATGGCATTGAGGAGTACATCACATCAGTCACTGGCTTTTATCAATAAGTGCATCGATGACGTCGTCCCCACAGTGACTGTACGTACATACCCCAACCAGAAGCCATGGATTACAGGAAACATTCGCACAGAGCTAAAGGGTAGAGGTGCCGCTTTCAAGGTGCGGGACTCTAACCCGGAAGCTTATGAGAAATCCTGCTATGCCCTCTGACGAACCATCAAACAGGTAAAGAATCAATACAGGACTAAGACTGAATCGCACTACACCGGCTCTGACGCTTGTCAGATGTGGCAGGGCCTGCAAAATATTACAGACTACAAAGGGAAGCACAGCCGCGAGCTACCCAGTGACACGAGCTAATTCAATTCTATGCTCACTTCGAGGCAAGCAACACTGAGACATGTATGAGAACATCAGCTGTTCCGGATGACTGTGTGATCATGCTCTCAGTAGCCGACGTGAGTAAGACCTTTGAACAGGTCAACATTCACAAGAACGCAGGGCCAGACGGACTACCAGGACGTGTGCTCCGGGCATGTGCTGACCAACTGGCAGGTGTCTTCACTGACAATTTCAAGATGTCCCTGATTGAGTCTGTAATACAAACATGCTTCCAGCAGACCACCATAGTCCCTGTGCGCAAGAGCACTAAGGTAACCTGCCTAAATGACTACAGACCCGTAACACTCACATCCGTAGCCATGAAGTGCTTTGAAAGGCTGGTAATGGCCCACATTAACACCATTATCCCAGAAAGCCTAGACCCACTCCAAATTGCATACCGCTCAAACAGATCCACGGATGATGCAATCTCTATTGCACTCCACACCGCCCTTTCCCACCTAGACAAAAGGAACACCTACGTGAGAATGCTGTTCATTGACTACAGCTCAGCGTTCAACACCATAGTGCCCTCAAAGCTCATCACTAAGCTAAGGATCCGGGGACTAAACACCTCCCTCTGCAACTGGATCCTGGACTTCCTGACAGGCCGCCCCTAGGTGGTGCATGGCCAGGCACGACTCCAACACCATCATTAAGTTTGCAGACGACACAACAGTGGTAGGCCTGATCACCGACAACAACAAGACAGCCTATAGGGAGGAGCCAGAATAACAACTTATCCCTCAACGTAATCAAGACAAATGAGATGATTGTGGAAAAGGAGGACTGAGCACGCCCCTATTCTCATCAACGGGGCTGTAGTGGAGCAGGTTGAGAGCTTCAAGTTCCTTTGTGTCCACATCACCAACAAACTAGAATGGTCCAAACACACCAAGACAGTCATGAAGAGGGCACGACAAAACATATTCCCCCTCAGGAGACTAAAAAGATTTGGCATGGGTCCTCAGATCCTCAAGAGGTTCTACAGCTGCAACATCGAGAGCATCCTTACTGGTTGTATTACTGCCTGGTACGGCAACTGCTCTGCCTCCGACCGCAAGGCACTACAGAGAGTAGTGCGTACGGCCCAGTACATCACTGGGGCTAAGCTGCCTGCCATCCAGGACCTCTAGAGAGGGAGGCCCTAAAAATTGTCAAAAACCCCAGCCACCCCAGTTATAGACTGTTCTCTCTGCTACCGCATGGCAAGCGGTACCGGAGTGCCAAGTCTAGGACCAAAAGGCTTCTCAACAGCTTTTACCCCCAAGCCATAAGACTCCTGAACAGGTAATCAAATGGCTACTCTGACTATTTGCAATGTGTCCCGCCACCCCCCACCCGCCAACCCCCTCTTTTACGCTGCTGCTACTCTCTGTTTATCATCTAATCATAGTCACTTTAACTACATATTACCTCAATTAGCCCGACTAACCGGTGCCCCTGCACATTGACTCTGTACCTGTACCACCTGTATATAGCCTCGCTACTGTTATTTTCACTGTCATTTTACAGTTTTTTTTATTTTTATTTCTTTACTTATCTTTTGTTTACCTAATACCTATTTTTTACTTAAAAATTGCACTGTTGGTTAGGGCTTGTAAGTAAGTATTTCACTGTAAGGTCTATACCAGTTGTATACGGAGCACGTGACAAATAAACTTTGATTTGATAATGTGAAGAAATAATAGTTTATGAACATTTTAAGCTAAACGTTCTGGTCCGATACATCAGACTCATTGCTTTTTAATGTTTTTATTTTGTATTTAGCCTAGGCCTACTGGTTTGTCCCAGAGTCGGTTTGGAAAAGGCTATTTTTTTCTAGACAAGCTAACCAATAGAATAATATAACTTTTCTACTATGGGGGATATTAGATTGACAGGCTGGTGATGTTGCTGTTGGTTACTGGTCTTGTTGATGAGGAAAAGTAAATGTGGACAGTTATTCTAACATCTTCAAAGTGCACATCAGAATTCAGTAAGAAGGACGCACATCGTTGCATCCTCGACTTGCATGTTCTGTTAATATGAATTACCATAATCAAAATCAGATTTCTGTCATTCTGACCCCAGTGGGTGCGACGCCCAATTCAGGTTATGCACCCAATGCATATGGGTCTGGTAAATTTAAATTCTGCCAGTCAAATGTCCAGTGCCACATTTTCCTAACGGAAACCATGCGTTGAACTCTAAATCTATCCAAATCAATTTAAGAACACAAGGGCATGCTAATTTAAAAGATGGCTAGCCATTATTAGCCTGGTTCTGTATGGAACGCAGGTACATTATCGGACACAGGTCAGTTCATTATCGGTGCGCAGTAGTAAAATTGTGCTGGTGCAATCAACATAAAAGGTGAAAAATGTTAATCTAGGGTCCTGCACACACACATTTGTATGCCGCCAAAGCTTTACTGTAGTGACAGCGGCTGTGTCCAAAAAACGAGTCCAAATAAATGAAATTGTTATTAGATGTGGTGTGGGCTCTGGAGGTAGTTAGACTTCTAACAGTGAATGTCTATAGGAAGACATACACTCTCACACCCATTCATACGGCTTGTGATTCAGACCTCGGAATCAACTCATACGACCCTTTGTGATACATCTAGGATGATATATATAATGAGCAGTAGACACCGTCACTGTCACAGCCATGTTAGCCCGATCTGTAGCCTAGCGTGCGACTTACTCATGCATTCCTGGCTAACCTCAATTTAGCACTGAGACAGGCAGGCAGTATACCATGGCCAAGTCCTCTCACTGACATGCGAGCGCACACTTACACACAGCGAAGAGATTCTTGGTGAATATGAGATGAGAACAGGTAAGCATGTGAAGGATCTATATTTTTCTCCCACTTCATCCTCTCTCTCCCTCCTGTCTCACCCTCTTCCCAACAATAAATTACATTGTGCAGGTGGACTAAGAACATTCTAGAAGAGTGAGATCAGTGTGCATACACACACACACACAACTCTAAGCTTCACAAGGCTTACATTTAATTTGCCATGTCTATCTTTGATATCAGACACACTCGTTCAATCAGACTGTTGTTACAACATTATTTATCCTCTCTACTTCTCTCCCTTTCTAAAAATACACACACACTCCTACACACATTCCTCGGAGCCTGACGGAGACAGAAGGTTGGAGATTGAGTCAGTGATAATGACCTCTCTTAAAACATTAGAGAAAGAGAAAATTCTCCATGCTTTGACAAGAGACTACACATGGTAGTGCTGGAGAGGAAAAGTAAATACTGGAAGTAAGAGATGTTTAATCTGCCATTTATCTCTCTCTCTCTGTGTCATCACTCCATCCCATCTCCTGCGTAAATAAGACAAGCGACTGAGTCAGGAACATATCTAAAGTTTATCAGCTCTCGATCCATTTCTCATCCATCCTCCTCTCCTCTAAATAAATAATATACAGTGCCTCAGTAAGGAATGTCTCCCACTCTGCTCCTCTTAATATCTATTTCTCAATCTCTCCATCCTTTCCTCCTTCTCTCAATCCACCCACTCGGGGTTTAAAGCCATCCACTTAATATCTGATCGCCCCTTCCCTCCCTCTTTCCCCATCCTCTGGTAAATAAAAGAGATTAGGTAAGAAACTTGTTTGTGTGGAAGAGTTACAAGATAGTGTGTATACAGAGATTTGCCTAGATGTTCTGCTGTGATCGTGAACTGTAGACTTTAGGCTATTCATTGTGTGAAGGATGATGTAATCAGTGCGTGTTATAGTATGATTAGGCCATCATTGCGTGTTACAGCATGATTACACATGTCTATCAGAATGCAGTGATCTGACTGTTCAAACCCCAGACATCAGACCATGCTTTGAATCTCTGTTTCTATGCCCCGTCATTAGGTTGACAGGTCTTAAGTGTTAACCGCTCCCACATGTTGTTGACGACACACACATGTTCAGTGCGCACAAGCACACATGTCTGTGTGCATTATCTTTTACTCACTCGCACGTCTTAAAATATCGCCCCACACAGGCAACCTTCTCCAGACTCGTTCATGTTTTCTCAAATGCTTCCCAAAAATTGACGGGATTGTTCGAACGATAGCATCAAAACCATCTGAATGTAAGAGAGTCTTGTGCCACATAACAGATGGCCACTCCAAGCCAGAGGGGAAAAAATCGATACAATTACATATCACGAAATTACACTGTACAAAACATTTAGAACACCTACCTAATACTGAGTTGCACCCCCCCCTTTGCCTCAGAACAGCCTCATTTCGTTGGGGCATGGACTCCACAAGGTGTTGAAAGCGTTCCACAGGGATGCTGGCCCATGTTGACTCCAATGCTTCCAACAGTTGTGTCAAGTTGGCTGGATGTCATTTGGGTGGTGGATCATTCTTGATACACACGGGAAACTGTTGAGCGTGAAAAACCCTGCAGTGTTAAGGTTCTTGACACAAAATGGTGCGCCTGGCACCTACTACCATACCCAGTTTAAAGGCACTTAAATCTTTTGTTTTTCCCATTCACCCTCTGAATGGCACACATACACAATCCATGTCTCAATTGTCTCAAGGCTTAAAAATCTTTCTTTAACCTGTCTCCTTCCCTTCATATACAATGATTGAAGTAGATTTAACAAGTGACATCAATAAGGGATCATAGCTTTCACCTGGATTCACCTGGTCAGTCTATCTAATGGAAAGAGCAGGTGTTCATAATGTGTTGTGCACTCAGTGTATCTATACAGTTGGGGTCTGAAATTATTGACACCGTTGTAAAGAGGAGCAAAAATAACTGTATAAAATAAATAATTAACCTCTACGGCTAACGTGGGCTAATGTGATTAGCATGAGGTTGTAAGTAACAAGAACATTTCCCAGGACATAGACATATCTGATATGGGCAGAAAGCTTAAATTCTTGTTATTCTAATTGCACTGTCCAATTTACAGCAGCTATTACAGTGAAACAATACCATGCTACTGTTCGAGGAGAGTGCACAATTATGAACTTGAAAATGTATTAATAAACCAATTAGGCACATTTGGGCAGTCTTGATACACCATTTTAAACAGATATGCAATGTTTCATTGGATCAGTCTAAAACGTTGCACATACACTGCTTCCATCCAGTGGCCAAAATCGAATTAGCGCCTGGACTGGAATAATACATTATGGCCTTTCTCTTGCATTTCAAAGATGATGGTATAAAACAATGTACTACCTTTTACCAGATCTAATGTGTTATATTCTCCTACATTAATTTCACATTTCCACAAACTTCAAAGTGTTTAATTTCAAACGGTATCAAGAATATGCATTTCCTTGCTTCAGGTCATGAGCTACTGGCAGTTAGATTTGGGTACGTCATTTTAGGCGAAAATTGAAAAAAAGGGTCAGATCCTATGCTACTGTAACGGCTGTTTGAAGAAGAGGACCAAGGTGCAGCCTGGTACGTGTTCAAGATTTTTAATACAGCTGAACACTAGAACAAAAAATAACAAAGCGGAATAAACCAAACAGTTATGTCTGGTGCAGACACACAAAACAGAAAATAACTACCCACAAAACACAGGTGGAAAAAGGCTACCTAAGTATGGTTCTCAATCAGAGACAACGATAGACAACTGCCTCTGATTGAGAACCACACCCGGCCAAACACAGAGAAAAGAAAACATAGAACACAAAACATAGAATGCCCACCCCAACTCACGCCCTGACCCACCAAAATAGAGACATAAAAAGGATCTCTAAGGTCAGGGCGTGACAGTACCCCCCCCCCCCCCAAAGGTGCGGACTCCGGCCGCAAAACCTATAGGGGAGGGTCTGGGTGGGCATCTATCCGCGGTGGCGGCTCTGGTGCGGGACGTGGACCCCGCTGCACCTTAAGCTTGGCCCACTTATGTGGCACCTCTGGAGCGGGGACCCTCGCCGCCGACCCCGGACTGGGGACCCTCGCAGAGGGTCCCAGACAGGAGGGCGACTCTGGCAGCTCCGGACAGGAGGGCGACTCTGGCAGCTCCGGACAGGAGGGCGACTCTGGCAGCTCCGGACAGGAGGGCGACTCTGGCAGCTCCGGACAGGAGGGAGACTCTGGCAGCTCCGGACAGGAGGGAGACTCTGGCAGCTCCGGACAGGAGGGACACTCTGGCAGCTCCGGACAGGAGGGCGACTCTGGCAGCTCCGGACAGGAGGGAAACTCTGGCAGCTCCGGACAGGAGGGAGACTCTGGCAGCTCCGGACAGGAGGGCGACTCTGGCAGCTCCGGACAGGAGGGCGACTCTGGCAGCTCCGGACAGGAGGGCGACTCTGGCAGCTCCGGGCTGGAGGGCGTCGCTGGAGGGTCCGGACTGGAGGAAGACTCTGGAGGGAGGAGACGCAGAGACAGCCTAGTGCGTGGGGCTGCCACAGGGCCCACCAGGCTGGGGAGACCTACAGGAGGCCTGGTGCGCAGAGGAGGCACCTGATGAACCGGGCTGTGGGGAGGCACTGGAGCTCTGGTGCGCAGCCTTGGCACCACTCCTCCAGGCTGAATGCCCACTTTAGCCCGGCCCCTCCAGAGTGTATGCACAGGTCGAACCGGGCTGTGGAGGATCACTGGAGATCTGGTGCTTACCGCTCGCACCTCTCCATTAGGCTCAATGCCCACTTTCGCCCGGTACGGGCGGAGCGCTGGCATAGGACGAACAGCACCCTCCCAGCGCCCCGGAGACACAGTACGCAGAGCCGGCGCAGGATACCCTGGGCCGAAACGGCGCACCGGAGACCAAACATGCTGGGCTGGCACAATCCGCCCTGCCTGGATGCCTACTCTCGTATGGCACTTGCGGGGGGCTGGCCTATAGTGCTCCGGGCTATGAGCACGCACTGGCGACACCGTGCACTTCACCGCATAACACGCGGTGCCTGACCAGTACTACGCTGCTTCCGGTAAGCACGGGGAGTTGGCTCAGGTCTATCGCCTGACTCCGCCAATCTCCCTGTGTGCCACCCCCCCCAAAAAATTGGGGGGCTGCCTCTCGTGCCTGCTGCGCTGCCTTGCCTCATAACGCCGCCGCTCAGCTTTCGCCGCCTCCAGTTCTTCTTTCGGGCGGCGATATTCCCCAGCCTGTCTCCAGGGTCCCTTACCGTCCAATATCTCCTCCCAAGTCCAGGAGTCCTGAACCCTCTGCTCCTCCATACCACGCTGCTTGGTCCGTTGGTGGTGGGTAGTTCTGTAACGGCTGCTTGAAGAAGAGGACCAAGGTGCAGCCTGGTACGTGTTCATGATTTTTAATACAGCTGAACACTAGAACAAAAAATAACAAAGCGGAGAAAACCAAACAGTTCTGTCTGGGGCAGACACACAAAACAGAAAATAACTACCCACAAAACACAGGTGGAAAAAGGCTACCTAAGTATGGTTCTCAATCAGAGACAACGATAGACAACTGCCTCTGATTGAGAACCACACCCGGCCAAACACACAGAAAAGAAAACATAGAACACAAAACATAGAATGCCCACCCCAACTCACGCCCTGACCAACCAAAATAGAGACATAAAAAGGATCTCTAAGGTCAGGGCGTGACAGCTACATTTTTGGGGGAAACTATATTATTTGATACTGATACAATTGCTCAGAGAAAGATATTTAATTGAACAAGTTTCATTAAAAAAAAAATTAAGGTAGGGGTCAAAGCTTTTTGACACCCTGTTTTCAAGACCATTCAATACCTCACCTTGAGAGGATAACGACACTGAGCCTGTTGGAGAACACATTGGGAGGGATCTTAGACCATTCCTCCATACAGAAAACTGAGTAAAGTTCATGATGCCGTTGACCTTTACATGGGCCCCAGGACCAATGGAAGCAAAATGGCCCCATAACATCAAAGATCCACCACCATATTTTACAGAAGGTATGGGGTTATTTTCTGCGTGGCCAAACAGCTCTATTTTGATGTAATCCAACAAATGGAGTTTGCTAAACGGCATTTGCACTTGGATTGGAACCGGTGCTTTGGTCAGATGACATAGAAAGAGAGCTGTTTGGTGTCGAAATGAGAATCAGTATTTGAATTATTGCTTTTTAAACATATTATTCATTTTTAAAG
This sequence comes from Salvelinus namaycush, assembly GCF_016432855.1. Classification (NCBI taxonomy): domain Eukaryota; kingdom Metazoa; phylum Chordata; class Actinopteri; order Salmoniformes; family Salmonidae; genus Salvelinus; species Salvelinus namaycush. The sequence goes on from NC_052325.1 coordinate 16,383,394, forward strand.
AAAATCTCAATCTCTGAGGAATTGTACTAGTTTTCCCATTTTTTTGGAGCACACAATATAGCTCAGTTTTTGAAATATTAATTTTAAAAAGTAATTCTTGCTCATCTTTATCAAGGGTGTCAATAAAAAAATGTAATTGGTCGTCCTGAGGGACAGGACTGAGGACAGTGCAAACTTGGCTGAGTCGTCGTGGAAACCAGCTGTTTCATCTGTCCTCCACGCTCACACATCCGTCCACTCAGCCAGTAATGTGTCAGGTCCATTAACAGGAGGATCTGGCACTGCAAACTCATTCAGAAGTCACAACTCTTTTGTCACGATATAAACTGATGGGTACATTCAGAACTCTAAAATATTGGTTATTGATTTGATACAGCCAATCATTTCCAAATAGGTCTAAGTGAATCCATTGTCTGAACTGCTGGGCTCAATAATGGTCTGAACTTTGCCATAGTGCCATTGACAAGGGTCAGGGGGAAAGAAGGGGATACAATAGCCCGAAGGATTACAGTTTCCTTGCACAGAGAACTGTGTTGAGAACAGGCTCTGGAGTCTGCCAAACACCAAAAACAGCGTTAATTTACGCAATATTTTTTCCCCCTGACAGATCAGTTATAAATCACAAATGAACTCCTTCCTCTGAGTAGTTTGGCATGACATGAAACAATGGAGTCTTTATAAAAGAGCAGAGTAGAGGCACTTAGGACAGCAGAGAGGCTCTGCTTGACTCAACACTGGCCATGATTTGATGAGGTAAAACCCCCGACACACATTTACACACACTGCTGATTAGGGCCTACCACTGGCAGGGACATAAGAGATGTACACAACTTAATAAATTGTGAGCTCAAGCAGATAACTGCAACCAGCAACAGCATTGTCACAAACATCAGCTCTCCTCATATAACAGGCCTATTACATGGCAGCCATTTTAAGGGCTTTCCTGGAAATGCCTTTGAGAGATTCAATCATTCATGTAATTGTGGAAAAGCAATGAGGCAGCCAGCCCCTCCTTGAAGCGAAACAGGACCCCATGAACCCTATGTTAGAGTTAGTGGTCCTTCTAAATACTTTCAAAATGCATCCTTCTTCCTCAATTTAGGCTATAGGAGTCTGCATCTGCAAGCCCTCCATCACATAGCTTTCACCTATCCAGTTATGTCAGGGCGTATAGTAATTTGGTGCACAACATGCACCATTGCACAAGTGTGTATAAATACGTGAATTTGAAATGCGTTCTTTGCATATCCCAATTCCCCCTGAGACACCATCGGAGGGTGGGATCATAGCCAGGGTCTGCCATATCCCAATTCCCCCTGAGACACCATCGGAGGGTGGGATCATAGCCAGGGTCTGCCATATCCCAATTCCCCCTGAGACACCATCGGAGGGTGGGATCATAGCCAGGGTCTGCCATTATCAACAAGGACCATGGTGCAATTAGGGTTAAGTGCCTTGCTCAAGGGCGCATCAGCAGATGTTTCTGCTCAGGGATTCGAACTAGTAACCTTTCAGTCACTGATCCAACACTCTAACCGCTAGGCCATCTGCCAACCCGTAGGCCTAAGCTACTTCAAGGGAAGAAGGAAGAATACATTCCTGAAGTATTCCAGGACAGTGGAATGGGCTGGAATGAGGAACATTGTCTGATACACATCCCATTCCTTCAGTTTCCAAATAATTGATTATACAGTACTCATAGGTAGGGAAGAGGAGCTTTTCCTTGACCATGGGAACTGACCAGGTAAAACTCCAGACCGAGCTTTTCCTCAACAGGTTAAATGGTAAAAAAAAAGTGTTAACACACTTATGAATTGCACAACGTACAGTAGTTCCTTCCTTCATTGTAAACTACTACCTGAAAACATCAGGGCTATTACAGTGTTGTTGCTGTTATTTGCTATTGGAATTGGAGCCACATGCTGCTAATCAGCTTGGTCCAGGTTTAATGGATGTCACATGAGCTACTCCCTCTTGTGTCTCTCTCTCTCTCTCTCTCTCTCTCTCTCTCTCTCTCTCTCTCTCTGTGTGTGTGTGTGTTTGGCTTGAGCTTTAGTCCTATGCTGACTAATTCACATACATGCACACACACATATACTCACCAACAGTCCCTTCTTTAAATAGAGAAGTTTCCAGAGAACTGTGGGTCTTTGGGCTGTTTTGGAAATGCTTGTGTGATGACGACATGTCACAAGGGACATATTTCACCCTTAATTGGGGACTTGAGGCTTTTTCTCCAGCAAAAAGGAGGGAAAAACATCTACTTCCTCCTCAGAGTGAATTGACCAGTGTTTAGCCACAATGTTGTTCCTCTAGAGAATCAGTTCCCAGGGGAAAGAGAGACAGCTCCAAGAGCATCTTCCTGTGTGTGTGTGTGTGTGTGTGTGTGTGTGTGTGTGTGTGTGTGTGTGTGTGTGTGTGTGTGTGTGTGTGTGTGTGTGTGTGTGTGTGTGTGTGTGTGTGTGTGTGTGTGTGTGTGTGTGTGTGTGTGTGTGTGTGTGTGTGTGTGTGTGTGTGTGTGTGTGTGTATGTGTGGATCAGGGAAGAACGGCAGCCCCCTCTCATTGAAGCCACAAATTTCAAGGCACTTCAGGCATCGTTTTCAGAAAACAGGATCTCCCATTATAGTGAATGGGAATGGCAATCTTCGTGTTCAATCTTAGTGTAATTAAAACTTTTATTTAAGACAATCATGCTACCAATAATTGCTTCGATTACACCAGTATTTCTTTTAACCGATTAACCAACTTCTTTGGCTTCAAATGTGCTATTGAGTCTTCACATGGGATTGAATGGTGTCACATGATCGATGGCTTTGTCCATTCATATGCAGTCATTGATGTAGATGAGTGCATGTCAAACAGGTGTGTGTTTGTGTGTGTCCCTTGTTTTGGCATTCCGGGTTCTCAAAAAATTGCATAAACACAGTAAATGTAATGTAGCCCTACTTGTTAGGGTAACATGGGGTAAACTTCCACCCGGGGTAATATGCCCCCTGCATGTACTTCTCACAGAAACCTTCAGCATTTTACCCCCACCACTTTCCCTGGTTGCCACTACTTTTGCTAAACTAAAAATGTTGTCTGTCTCATCATAATTTAAGTTACTCTACAGTTGACCCGTGCAACATTTAGCCCCACTCTCCCTTATGCACTCACAGTAAATGGTGAAGGTGCATATAGATGGAGCAATTAAGATATGACGTCTTTGTATGAGAACTATCCACAGACTTTTTAAACTACGGTGCACGACATGGTTCAATGTAACTATAAATCAGCTCAATCTACTTTTACATTTTTTTAATTGCGCCCTCTTGGAGATCGAATTGGGATCATGTATACTGTCTTAATGCCAATACAAAAAAAGAGTAATGGAGAGCACTATACAATACGGTGAACTGTAGTAAGTAGATGTGGGGCTGCCATCTTTATGCACGTGCTTCACCATGCTGCTGCTAAATACTCTGGGTTTAAAATTGTGTAGTTCGCACATTTAGAAGTTGAGAAATAAATAAATTAGGAATGGAAAGCTGGGATCTCCCCTTTTTAACAAAGGCCATTAAAACTGCTGTTTTCCCCGAAATTGCAATAATTGTTGTGCGTTGACTGCTTGTCAGAATGCATGTTTCCCTCCTGGCACTCGTAACTTGAATGTGGCTCAAGATAAATATTTCTCTCACGTAGAACACACAACAAAAAGCCAACAAGGTACATAGATAAACTTTTCTACTATGGGGTTGTCTGATTTTTCTATTCATTACACGTTTTGTTTGCAGAAGAAAAGTACATGTGGACTGTTCTAGCATCTTCAAATGAAATGATTTTGCTGTGACGCAACGCCACACATAAATGACTGGAGCGGAAACACTGGTGTTTGTCTCAGCACAGTGCCTTTAGAAAGTATTCACACCTCTTGACAACAAATTTGTTGTGTTGCAGCTTGAATTTAAAATGACTTAAATTTAGATGTTTTTATACCGGTGGTGTAAAGCAGGGGTTCCTAAACTTTTTCACTCATGCCCCCCTTCCTGCATTGGCAACATCCCGCACCTCCCATTCGCATTTTGCAGGTTTAAAGCTTATTTCCTTTAAAACCTTAAAACAGTTACAGAGTTTAATGGCTGTGATATGAGAAACTGAGGATGGATCAACAACATTGTAATTACTCCACAATGCTAACATAATTGACAGAGTGAAAAGAAGGAAATACTCCAAAACATGCATCCTGTTTGCAGCAAGGCACTAAAGCAATTAACTTTTTATCCTGAATACGAAGTGTTATGGAGAAACATATGCTTTTCAAGCATAGTGGAGGCTGCATCATGTTATGGGTATGCTTGTAATCCTTAGGAATAGGGAGTTTTTTAGGATAAAAAATAAATGAAATGGAGCTAAGCACAGGCAAAATCCTAGAGGAAAACCGGGTTCAGTCTGCTTTCCACCAGACACTGGAAGATGAATTCACCTTTCAGCAGGACAATAACCTAAAACACAAGGCCATATCAACACTTGAGTTGCTTACCAAAAAGACAGTGAATGTTCCTGAGTGGCTGAGTTACTGTGCTTGATAATCTATGGCAAGACTTGAAAATGGTTGTCAAGGAATGATCAACAACCAATTCACAGAGCTTGAATAATTTTCAAACAAATTATGTGCAAATATTGCACAATCCAGGTGTGCAAAGCTCTTAGAGACTCACATCTGAAATCACTGCCAAAGTGTTACTTTTCAATAGATGTGCAAAAATTTCTGAAAACATGTCCACTTGGTCAGTATGGGGTATTGTGGTAGATGGGTGAGAAAAACATATATTTAATCCATTTAGAATTATGGCTGTAACACAACAAAATGTGGAATAAGTCAAGGGGTATGCATTCTTTCTGAAGGCACTGTATATCAAATCAAATTTCATTGGTCACATACACATATTTAGCAGATGTTATTACGGGTGTAGCGAAATGCTTGTAATGCTATGTAAGCGTATGTGTGTGTGAACACATGTATGTGTGTTTGAGAGAGCCTACAAGTGTGTGTGTGTGTGTGTGTGTGTGTGTGTGTGTGTGCGTGCGTGCTTCGGACAGTCTCCTGAGGGGAAAGCATTTCTGTGCACCTATAGAACACCCTATATGGATTACACCTCAATGTATCTGTCCCATGTACCAGCAATAGAGAGGGAAAAGGGAGTGATAGAGCATACCGCTACACATGTGGATGTGATTGCAGACCTATGATGATGTCATCCCTCTGTCAGGTTATCAGGCCCCAGGCACGGGGGCTAGCACAAACATGTGGCTCCACACAACACACACACACACCAGTCTCTGTACTGTACACTAATGTGAGTGTTGCCAAGTAACTTGTTAGAACTGAGATTGAGTGTGAGGTCCCTCTTCTCTCTTTCGTTCTCTCTCTGAGTAAAGTCTCTTCCTCTGTCCTTCCCATCAGCCTCTCCGGCATGGCTGCAACATGACCTCATCTGGAATAGGCTTATATCCAGTACACACACACACATACACACGCACACACATGTGCATGCATGCACACATTAAGATTAGCAAACATGACAAACAAATTGTTAATGATGCGTACACACACTTACATGTACACACACACACACACACACACACACACACACACACACACACACACACACACACACACACACACACACACACACACACACACACACACACACACACACACACACACACACACACACACACACACACACACACACACACACACACACACACAATAGAGTCTGTACATCACAGAGCCCCTTATAAGGTCCTGTTGATGATGTAATGGGCTCTAGAGCTGTGCTGTCTGGCTGGGGGTGTGTGGAGAACACTTCTCATAATGTTAGTTTTCTGCCTGGAATGTCCACATTGCTGGGAACTACGGGAAGGAGAGGTGGGAGAGCGGAGAGGGAATAGGATTTGATCTGAGACTTTACGGACATACAGATCAGGTAGGAACAAACCCAGATGAACTCAGAACATGCTACAGTATAGTCCCTTTGAGTGAATTTTTGGGGGGGTGGGGATTGGGGGGGGGGGGGTTTAGGTTAAAAAAAAAAGAATAAAATCACTAGGAATTCAGCAAAAAAAAAAATTAAATCAGGAAATCTTGTCCCAAGTATTCCCACAAATAAATAGGGACATATGTAATCATGTCTCAATGTAATCAAGGTATACAATATTGTTATTTTCAAATACTCTTATTGGGCTTAATTATTATAATTATGTTCCGGCCCCCCGACCATCCACTCCAACAAAAATCGGCCTTTGGTGGAATCTAGTTGCCTTCCCCTATATTACAGGGATGGATTTAGGTTTATTCTTATTAGCCTACACATAACCTGGAGTTATGATACAAAATAATGATAACATGCTAAATTATGCTTACAGTATTTCACTTTGCTACAAACACTCAAATTAACATTCCACCCATACATTTATTTGGATAACTTACCTCAACAACTCAGACAAGTCTAGAAAAACGAACTACACCCAAAAGTTAACCTAACATCTAAAAGCACTTCTCAGTCTAAAGAGAAGATAGCCTATAACGGGAACAATAATAAGGCTGCTAAACTATTATAAAATATTCCTCTTAATTGCTTTTGCTCTAAATTATAGGCTACATTAGCCTAAATATTCACACACAAACACAAAATGTTGAATATGGTCACTATCACTAATCACATTTATGGGTAGAGAGATGAGCTAATCAGAATCTCAGTTTAGATTTCCCAGCTGCGCTCCCGGCATTGATTTTCCAGCATTCCGAACCATGTGGGTTATAAATCAGTTGGGAATTTTCAGTGAGAAGATTTAAAATGTATCAAGTGAAACAGGAATATTAAAATACAGAAAACTCAGTGTGTCAATGAAGAAATACTGTAAATGTGTACAATATAGGCTAAACTTTGATCAGTTTGTCTAGCTACTGTAAATTTCTGTAGAGTTAGGCTGTATTTTGGGCCTATGTGTGTGTGTGTGTGTGTGTGTGTGTGTGTGTGTGTGTGTGTGTGTGTGTGTGTGTGTGTGTGTGTGTGTGTGTGTGTGTGTGTGTACACGTTAGTACACGTGTGTGTGCATGAGAGAAAATTCCAATTGCGTACTGACAGTCATCCAGCTCATTAGCATTTCGGTATTGTAGTAAAACATAATGCATGCCAAGAAAATGCTCATAAAAACAACCCCATAAATATTTACAGAGAAAATAAACTACTAAATTGCATTGCAAATTCATCAAAAGTAATACAGCTCCATGCAAGAGCTTACATCATTGAGAGTTTCTGAAGTTTTCTGTAAATCCACACGCTAGCCCTGCCCTATACAAACCCAGGCGTCCGTCACTATATCTCTGAGATTCTGTAAATATGTTCTTGCTTTAATGGGGAAAATGTTTCACAACACAAAACAATGAATATCAAATAAATGTCAAAACAATGTGAACAAACATTAGCTACATGCGTGTTTGTTCTTGTGTGTGTATTTATGTATGTGTATATGTATAAGGTTTGTGTGTATTCAAACACATGTATATGCTGGTGTGTATGGTGAAAATAATTAACCAACTGCTCCTTGCCAAGGCACCATCTGTGATGCCAGTCAAAACATCCTCGCAAACGCCAGCAGGACAGGGATGTGGAGACTGGAGGGAAATGAGAAGGGCAACACACACACACACACACACGGGCTGGGTGAAGGAACAGAGATTGTTCCTAGAGAGAGCACTGAGGGCCAGGGAACAGGGAGGAAATTATGTCTCCGTCATGGACATGGTACATTTCCTGTCTGAACATTAGCTCACCAGCTCAGAAGTGTACTGTAGTAGACAGAGGAAAGGGAGTGTGGGGGGACTTCCGCACACTGGATAACATTGCATTCAGAAGAAAGACAAATACAGGCAGCTATTTCATGTCTTGATTTGATTGAAAGTAAAGGCTCGTAAACCTTCAACAGAAGTCAAGTTTTTGTAGACTTTTAAATATGTTACATCACTAAGTTAAACCACACCTTTCCCTTTGAATCACAACCTTTGTTTGTCTCCCTCTTCTAAAGGCTGAAATTACTGCTCATCCAGGAGAAAGCCTACTGGGAAAGAAAGGAGGAGGAGAGCAAGAGAGAGGTCTCTGCTTTAAAGGAAGAGCTGACTAAACTCAAGTCTTTTGCATTGTTGGTCATTGACGAGCAGCAGCGCCTGATGAATCAACTTTTACAGCAGAGCAAACACGTCCAGAAACTGACAGAAATCGCCGACCACGCCCAACAGGAGCTAAACTCCACCCATTCCAGGGCAAAGGAGGAGGAGCTTAAAGCACTTCGTCTGGAGGCGGAGCTACACAAACAAGCTTCCTACTTCCACCTCAAACAGGAAGCCATGATGGCCAAACTGTCCAATGAGGACACCCAGAACCGGCAGCTGTGTCAGCGGTTGGCTGCCCTCAGTCGAAAGCTGGATGAGCTGGAGGGGACCAAGGGCGCCTTCCAGAGGGCCGAGGAGGAACTGAAGGAGCTGAGGGACAGGCTCGGCCATGGGAGAGAAGGGAGCACAACAACCCCTGGCTTGCTCTCAGAGGTGGAACAGCTGAGGATGAGGGTTGTGGAGATGGAAGGAAAGGATGAGGAGCTGATCAGAATGGGGGACCAATGCCGGGACCTGGACCGAAAACTTGGGAGGGAGTCCAGCCAGAGCCGCAGCCTGAAGGCCGAGGTGGACAAGCTGAACGGCCGAATCAGTGAGCTGGACAGACTGGAGGAGGCTCTGGGGAAAAGCAGGCAGGAGTGCAGCTCTCTGAAGGGCAGCCTGGAGAAGGAGAGGGCCAGCACCAAGCAGCTGTCTGGAGAGCTGGATACCCTCAGGGTGCGGGTAAGGGAACTGGAAGCCATCGAGGGCCAGCTGGAAAAATCTGAGGGGGCGTTGAGACAGGACTTTGCCAAGCTGAGAACACTCACAATGGTAGTGGTTGAAGAGAGGAAGAACATGGCTGAGCGACTCAGGCAGACAGAGGAGAAACTCCAGGAGAAGAAGGATGGGAAACGGCAGGCTGAGAGTGACAGTGTGTCAACAGCCACAGAGAAACTCATTGAGGAGAGCCGCAAGGCACTGAGGTCTAAAGCAGAGCTAGAGGAGAGGATTCAGAGTGTGGCCAAAGAGCGGGACGAGCTGCGGGTGAGGCTGAGGGCAGAGGAGGATAGGAGTGGGGATCTGCAAAGCAAAGTTAGCGCCATGAAAAAAAGGATTCTGATCTTGGAGGTCAAAAAGGGGGAGTTATGTCGAGAAGTCAAGAGCCCCCTGCTGGACAACACTAACCACGGCTACCAACAGGAAGACAACAAAGTAAAAGAACTCACCCAGGAGGTAGATAGACTGAGGAGGAGACTCATGCAGAAGGGAGTGATAGAGGGAGAGCTGATGAAGGCAGAGGAGGACTTTGAGTCTTTGGAGAGGAAGTGCTCCAAGGAGCAGGAGACAGCCAGAGCTCTGGCAGTGGAGCTGGAGGAGTGCAGGAGGGAGCTCTCCAAGTACCAGCTGGCTGAGAAGAAGGAGAACAACCAGGAGCACCTCCTCCTCAGGCGACTCCAGGAGGAGCAAGTCAAGTCTGTCCTCCTCAAAAGGGAGGTGGAGGCACTCAAGGAGAAGGTCCAGAGGCTGATGGGGACAGAGGAGTCCATCTGTCGGGTGCAGATGGACAGCTCCACCCTGCAGAAGAGGCTGACCCAGCAGGAGGTCAGGAACAGGGAGCTGGCCAGGGAGATGGAGGGACTGACCCATGAGCTGGAGAGGTACCGGCGATTCAGCAAGAGCCTCCGGCCAGGCATGACTGGCCGATGCTTCTCAGACCTCCACCTGTGCACCAAGGAGGTGCAGACGGAGCCCGCAGACACCCTGCCACCTGACTACAGGAGCCTGGCTCCGCTGGCGCTCAGCTGTAAACTGTATGAGGAGATCGATGGAGAAGACCCAAATCAAAAGGAGGATCGTGTCATAAACAAGTGCAACTCACCTCCGCTGAACAACATTGAAAGCTTGAACCACCAAAACAATCATGTGAGGCGATTCAGCATACCTTCACCCAACGGCAAGGACAATCACCATCCCATTAACTGCAAAGTGTTGAACGGTAACTTTTTCCAGAAAGGAGATGTGATGCTTGCACACACCCAAGGGAAGCCCTTACACATCAGGGTAACGCCAGACCATGGCCTCAACACGGCCATGCTGGATATCAGTAGCCCCACCACTGACAATGCCTTATCCTACACCAGCACCGCCATCATCCCCACCAGCGGAGCCCCACCAAAACAGAGAATCACCATCATCCCAAATGCTGCCATCTCACCAGTGGCCAGAACAAAGAGCGCCCCACTACCAGAAGGGTTTGGCAGCCCAGACAGAGTCCTCTCCCCTCTCACCATGACACCCGTCTCAGTCATGTCCCCAGATTCCTCCAGGTCAGTGTCACCTGACCACACTGGCTCTCCCATCCAGATGCTAACAGTCAGCACTGGATCGCTTGAATCCACTAAGGTCATAGGTCAAGCCGTATTCCGGGTGAGCCCGGAGAGGCAGAATGGCTGGCAGCTACAGAGGTCCAACAGCACTGGTCCGAGCATCATCACCACAGAGGACAACAAGATCCACATCCACCTTGGGAGCCCCTACATCCAGTCTTTTAATGGTATAACCCAGAGCCAGTCTGGTGGCCCGTACCACACCCCCGGCCGGGAGCTAAGGACACCAGTACTGACCAATGGCTGCCACGTCAAAGGCAACAGCAAGATCACCAGTAGCATCACCATAGCCCCTGCGAACACCCCTGTCTCACGACCCTCACACATTACAGTAAGTGGCCCTTATGATTGAAATGCCCACCCCCATCCAGCCCCTAGTGACAGATTATTTACCCAATCCTGAGTCCCTTTCACCACAAAACCAACAGAGAATCAGCTCAAACCAGCCTATGTCTGAACGGCCACATCATCCTAATAATAACAAGTGTGTGATTCCATCAGTGTGTGCATGAAAAAGCACTTATCAAACACATATCTAATCCTATCTGGACTTGGTCTGCACTCACTGTACATTACTATAATTACATTATTATAATGTGTGCATTACATTTTTAAACATTAAAAACAATTTGGTTTATTCTGTTGTTCCCGTGTTGCCCATTTAATAAAGGGTATAAATTCCTGATGAATATGTTGACTATCATTCTAAAATAGCATGTGTTTTATATTAACCTAGCTTACTTACATGTTTTTGATTGGGCTATATTTTCTTTGATGGTCTAATCTCATTCACTGTAAAAGACAAACAATCTAACTTTTAAATGGTTGAAAATAGCTGGAAGTTGGATATTTTTTTATGCACTCATTTTTAATACTTACTGAGACCACAGAGGATTTTTTTTACCATGACCTAGAGGTACCAACATGTGTGATCAGTGATATTTACAGGCTGATATCACCATTCCATCTCTACCACACCATAACCTCAGCATGAGCATATGCCTGTACTGAGCATATGCCCCACAAGGATAGTAAAACAAGGAAAATTCTGCCATTTCCCTAACCCTAATTTTAACCCTAACCCCAACGTTTGGGTTAGGGACATATGCTATTTTAAGCGTTGGGGTTAGGGTTAAAAATAGGGTTAGGGTTACAATTAGGGTTAGGTTAAGGGTAAGTGGTTAGTGGTTAAGTTCAGGGTTAGGAGTTAGATTTAGGTTTAGGGTTTAAGGTAAGGTTTAAGATTAGGGTTATGGTAATGGTTAGGGAAAATAGGATTTTGAATGGACATTAATTTAGGTCCCCATGAGGATAGAAGAACAAAACCTGTGTGTGTGTGTGTGTGTGTGTGTGTGTGTGTGTGTGTGTGTGTGTGTGTGTGTGTGTGTGTGTGTGTGTGTGTGTGTGTGTGTGTGTGTGTGTGTGTGTGTCTGTGTGTGTGTGTGTGTGTGTGTCTGTGTGTGTGTGTGTGTGTGCGTAGCGGCTCCAGCCTTATCCAATGATACGCAGGAAAACTCAGCTCAGATCAAAAGCACCAAGTGAAGGGGGGAAACACTGTGGGGAACTGAGTGTACTCAGTGATGTTAGGTCTATTCTTGATGGGAGAACATTTCCTCAAATTAGATCCATTTCAAGGATCAGTGTTCCAATGTGAAAATAAACAGTGGCCTAATTTGTCAGTGGCCTAATTTGGGCAAGCAATTCAAGCACAAAACAGAAGTGCAAACAAACATATAGCCTAAGCTGAGGTAGTCAAAGATAATATACAGTAGGTCAGGTAAACTGCCAGCCTCTCCTTTTTAAGCACACACACACACACACACATACACACACACACACACACACACACACACACACACACACACACACATACACACACACACACACACACACACACACACACACACACACACACACACACACACACACACACACACACACACACACACACAATTGCGACTGACACAGACAGAGAGCATACCATACTCTACAAAAGGAAGGAAGGAGTGGTACTTTTAAAGATGCACTCCAGCGATTTTTTTTTTTTAGCTTTTATGTTTTAACTTTTCCTTTTGAAAACAAAATCCCAAGTATAAATACAGCAATGTACACACACTTAAAGGTAAAACATATGTCTTCAGCAAAAAAGTGCTGCAAACTTCAAAGTGTTAACCATTCAAGGAGTTGGTCTGATGTGATGTCATCATCTCACCCTTGCTTGTGAGGACAATAGACGAGCAATAGAAGACAAAAGAGAAAAGGCCCAGCCCCCACTTGTGCCATGTCATTTCATACCTGGACCAGCTATTGAGATGTGCTGTTTGTTAAGTAAATCAAGTGTTAAATGAGGTGAAAAGGAAACTGTAGTAGGTCTTTAAAGTGGCACTCCAGTCTCCTTTTCACCCCAGTTAACACCAGATTTACTTAACAAAAGGCACATCTCAATAGGTGGTCCAGGTAAGTCATGACATCGCGCAAGAGGGGGTGTGGGCCTTTCCTCTTTTGTTCTTTATTGCTCCTCTATTGTTCCTCGAGCAAGGTGGAGGCCGATGACATCATGACTTCCCATCAGACCAACTCCTTGTTTAGTCTATTTTTCTCAAAACATATTTTTATACTCTTAAGTGTGTGTACTTTACCGTAGTTATACTTGGGATATCAATTTTCAACAGGGCAAGTTCAAAAATCACTGGAGGATCTCTTTAAGCTTCAAAGAATTGACTTCAGTAGTTCAGCCATATCCGAACAGAGAAACATACTCACAATGCAGTATCCTGTACCTATGGTGACAAGCTGAATCCCATTATGATTACTCACCAGAGACGTAAGGGAAGAAGGTTGGCTGGAAGCCACCAGGAGCAGACAGACCATGACCATACATGACAAACATGAAGCGTTTTCTGTGCTGATGACATCACTTGGCATGGCTGTGGCCAAGGGAACCGTCTGAAAACAGTTTGGACAGATTTTTGCGTGACAGAGGCCTCGTGGGAGTGTGACGGCCATGAAATCTCACACACAATGCACTCACACTCCTCTCTCTATCCCTGCAGAGTCATTACATGTCATTTCAGCAACCCATGACACCCACCATCTCAGATTGTTCTGAAATCGTTTCTGTAGTTACAAATAGATACGATTAGAATTCCTGCAGTTTTTTGGAGGTTGAAATATATTTTGTTATTAAGCTAATTAATTGTACCCTAATTGTCCTTTACATTTTTAGGATTCGCAGAATATTCACTAAATATAGTGCCGAACATCAGATTTGGACCAAACTTCCTCCTACCATTGAGGAAGACATAGGGAATCCAATAAAATTGTCAGAAGCAATCCACGGACCCCCACACCGCATGCCAATCCCATCTCAACAACCAGTATACAGTATAAGAATTCTTCTGACAAGTAGTATGGAGCTGCGGCTTGGTGTGTTGCTTCTTTATCCTATGTTATGTATTCCCTGTGAATCTGGTGATGTTTTTTTACCTGTTCAGAGAAATTAGCCATTGAAGTCATTTGCAATAAATTAGTGTGAAAGTACAAGGTTTTGCCCACTAGATGCCATTGTTGCTGCTACTACCACTCTCTTTTATCCATTTGCTGGTCATTTAAATGGATCACAACATTTTCTTTGCAACTTAAGGAAAAAAAACTATAGCTTTTGTTCATGATGAAAATAAATGGTGGTCATCCTCACAAGTCAAGCCAGTCCTCCATGAAAGCAACTCTCCTTGAATAGTCCAACAAATGGCAGCTCTCTAGGGCTATCCCTATGGTGCAAATCTAACATGAAGACTTTTCCTACAAGCCCAAAACTTTGATGGAGAAATGGGCTAGTGACCCTAATAAAATAATACAATAATATAGTCTAACTAATCCATACCTTTTTTGAAGGGAATAAACCACACACAGATGGACTGTTTCCTGGACACAGATTAAACCTAAGAGAAGGACAAACGTAATTGCTTTCATGGAGGACTGGCTTGAATTGTAAAGATGACCACACAATTTATTTTCATCGTGAGCAAAAGCTATTGGTTTTCTAACCAAAGTTCCAAAGAAAATGTTGTGATCCATTTAATGAACACAAGAGACCAGCAAAATGGATAAAAGGGTGTGGCAGTAGTAGGAACAAAGACATCTAGTGGGAAAAACCTGGTACTTTTACACTTATTTATGGTAAATAATGCAATATGGCTAATTTCTCGGAACAGCAATGTTTTGCCTATATGTATTTAGCAGCGGCACAACTTTGGCACCGCCGCAGAAAGAAATCCTAATGGAAACACACACACAAAAAAACATGATCAGATTCAGAGGGAATATATTACATAGGATGAAAAAACAAGCAGCAGCTCCATACTACCTGTCAGACATGGAGAACTGACACTGTATAGGCCTACTGGTTGTTGGGTTGGGATTGGTGTGGGTTGCTTTGGATCATTTTAAGGTATTCCTCATGTCTTACTCCTTGTTAGGAAGTATTATGGTCCAAATCGGATGTTGGATACCATATTTATTGAATATTATGTGAATCCTATAAATTAAAAGGGCCAATTTAGGTGCAATCAATCAGCTTAATTTTTCAGATATTACATTATATTTCAACAACATAATGAAGGAATGCTAATCTCATCAGTTTACTACTAAATTACAGCACAATGAGAGATGTTGGTTGTCAAAATCCTCTTGTGCTTTTTGAGATGAAATGACAATGCAGTTCTTCCGCTCCCCAACCTCTTTCTCTCACTAGTCAGTCCCCAAGCCATCGCTCTCCTTCACCCCCACCCTTTCTCCTCCCACTAAAAGAAGGGATGAAAGGAAGGATGATGACTGATACTCTTGTGGTCCTAGGGACATTCCCTCAATATGACACGCACACACACGCACACACACGGAACTCAGTAACATATGCTAAGACAGATCTTCTCATAAAACCACATTCTCCACAGTACAATCAGCTCATTCACTGCCAGCCCTTTAGAGAAGTTACTGGTTCAGTGCTAGGCCATCACTATCATACTGTATCCAGGCTGTATCACATCCGGCCGTGATTGGGAGTCCCATAGGGTGGCGCACAATTGGCCCAGCGTCGTCCGGGTTACCCCGGGATAGGCCGTCATTGTAAATAAGAATTTGTTCTTAACTGACTTGCCTAGTTAAATAAAGGTTAAATATAATAAAATGACAATACAGAGATCAGTTGGCCTAAGCAGCCGCCCCTGAGTAGCACAGTATCATGTGACTTACTCGCCCTACTCTTGAGTGCACTGTGTAATAGTTTAGTCATCTTAACAGCAGTGGATAAAGTAATGGTCAGGTGCTGTAAAGTGAAAGTGAGGGAGATAGACACAGGGAGATGCAGGGGAGGATAAAGGAGAGGACGTAAGAGCATAAGAGCATCTTCCTCAAGTACTCAGTCATTTTGATGAGACAGAAATGACAGTTGTTGGGTCTCTTTGAAACATCAGACCAAACACTGATTGAATTTAGGGTTGTGATGGTCATGGAATTTTGGATGACATTATCGGTCAGCCAAATTATGTGGTCACCCTTATAGGCCTAATCGTTATTTTTTGGGGTAAAGTGTATTTTACTATATACATGGGACTGGTTTGGATTTTTACTTTACCTTACATAACGGTATTTCAATGTTTGGTTTGTTAAATGTAATTTAAATTGTAATAACTGAGTGAGGAAAATAAAAAAAATTATGGCAATTGTCTTTTCTTAATGCCAATAAGTAGTGCTGAGCATTAACCGAAATGTGGGTTATTTTTCATTTTTTAAATAACTAAGTGACCGATGTCGTTCAGATAAATCAGATCAAGCCTGAGCTGTGCAATTTAGTAGGGAGTTGTAGTTTCCAACAGGCCAATATTCTACATAGTTTAGTGCAGAAAACATGGTAATTAACTACAATGACCATAATCCATTGCCCGTATACTTTTCCGGTCTGTGTGGGGCAGACAGAGACAAGAAGAGAGAAGAATGCTTAATCGAGAGGGACCTTCACAAGATATCTCTACCTGAAAATACATGATCTAAGTGATTGATAGTTGGTATTCAGTCATAAAAGCATGCCTTATTGACTTTGAACTACTAAAATTGTGATTTTGTCAGACAGTGTAGGCAGTAGCTCTATAGAGATGAGATGACTTTGAATGATATAATAAAGTAATAAAATAAAACAAATGTAACAAATATACACAACAACTGAAATATTTTATTAAAGTAAAGTAATGTGAATAAATGATGCTTGATAAGCGGTAATGGGTAGTCACTACCATCATGGGACTTGTATAAATGTTTTTGTTCTATGCTGTTACAGTGATTTTTCTTTTAGAATCGAACCGACATCGAAATGACCTCAAAAAGCACAAATCGCTCAACACTACCAGTAAGAGACTGCTAACAATTAACAACAGCTTTGGGTGTGCACATTTAGCCTGCTTTCTTTTGAATCTTGCCTGTGAGGCAGTACTGGTGACAAAAGCAACCTAGAAATCGGCACAATGCCCCTTGTGACTAATTAAGAACTGCCATAGACCCAGATGGTATTAGCTAGAACGTCTATTCTAGACCCTGCCCGCCTGGGGGGTAAACAACCATTGATAACCATTGGCTCACAGCAATAACGTCACCTTTTTCAAACACAATTTTCTTGTTGTCTGCTTGTTGTAGTCAATTACAAAACTACATTTGAGAAAAGTGCAAGTTTTAGTCTAAAGATTCCTTTTCAACATTGCCTGCTCCCTGGTGTTCTCACTACTTAGAAAAAATGTAATATTGTAGGACTTCCCTAATGCTCTTTTTCATGATGATGCTAGCAGCCACTTGAGTGAGTGATTGCTAGCTAGCTACCGACCTGAACATTAAGGTAGCCAAAACCAACAACACAAACAAACGGACTAAACAGCAACAAGTAGTGAGCGGAGTCACAAACAGACTGTGCTAAACAAGTTAAATGTTTTACATTTGATGAAATGTTTTCCACACATAGCTACGTGTTTCCTACTTGGACACTGCGTCCCCCCATTTCCCACCATACCACACTGAATAGCCTGAAGCCACAGGGCTCTTCTCGCAGGCATCATTTCCCTACATGGGAGCATTGCGAAATGTAGGTCAGGATTTTTGACCTGGCTAACAACACAGCAGCTTTCCGGCATGTTTTGTTATTTCTGTATATCAAAAAAATCAACAACGACGTGGCCTCTTTTACAATGGGAGTCAATATAATTTTGGGGGGGGTTTTCCACTATCTGTAGGTGTGGTCGAGGAAAATGTCTTATTATTATGTGAATGTCAACTTGGGCTATTGTATCCATTGAAAAGACATGGTCATAGAGGAGTATCATTATTCTGACAATGGAAGAGTAACCTTTTCACAAAATAGAGGCAGACAAAGACAAAACATGTGGTACAGTGTGGAAATGATAACAAATGATTAAAGTAAATCCAGAAATGTATGAAAATGTTTTGGTTGAAGTTTGATTGAACAGTATAAAACAATCAGAACAGAGAATACCTGTCGTGGTAATTTCCTGTATTACTCAATGAAGAGAGAGAGAGAGAGAGAGACAACCACACACAAGTCAGAGTTATATTATAAATTCCATCTTTAATAATATATAAGCTTCACCAAAGCCCTTTTTGACTCTCAGATCAATTCAGTGTCTATAAATGAATTCTCTGAGAGTGCTTACAAAACAATTCTTAGTTTCATTTATAGCCAAGATACACCCCTCTCCCTACAAATAACCTTTTACTTGAAAGAGGAGTATCCCATAGCTAGACAGCATCAGCTATAAATCATCGTTCAGTTTGGTCTCCTAAGACGAGGTTTCAATCTCATGCTTGGTACTTCACTGTCTACCAAAACATTACCTCATCCAATGGCATACATCAATTGTCAAGTCTAGATACTCCCATACAAAATACAACCCCTCCTGGATAAGCTCAGAAAAGACAGTGAGCCTCTTAGGTCATATACCAGATCAAGATAAGGGCAACCTCAGAGGGGACATACAATGGTTCCAAACACTGCCTTACTCCTTCCCCCCATGAGAAAAGTAGGGAGTGACTGGCGTACAGACATTGTATGAGATAACTAACTGGTTCCCCATTAATAACGCCATCCCTTCACATGGTTTAGGAATAGTTACATACAGATTCCCATAAGAAAACAATGTTCCATTCTGTCCTCCTCCCCTTCTGATATTCTACATAGCACCACACGGTTTAACAGATATATTGACATATGAAGACAAGCCTGACCTCTCCCCTCTCTGGGCCCCAAGTGACTAAGCCCTAGCTCAGAAGGGGAAAATGCAACTACCCACATTATCTCACAAGCATATGATGAAAATAACATCTTATCTATCTATGTTACCTAGCTAAATCTGATTCTGCCACGACATACCGCCGCCCTTCATCCACACAATATACAATATTTCATGACACTAAACCTGCCCACCCCACGGATATAACTGCGGGACTGCGGGTTATGAGTCAACCTGCGCATCACTAATGTGCTGCTGCAGAGAGGTCAGTGTTGCCTAGGCAACCAAATACTTGTTTGCTACAACACAGCAAGGAGCAACAAAGTTTCATCATGTTGTAAAGAGTCCTGCTACCACAAAAATGGACTCAACGGTACCGGAGCGCCAAGTCTAGGTTCAAAAGGCTCCGTAACAGCTTCTACCCCCAAGCCATAAGACTGCTGAACAATTAATCAATTGGCCACCCAGACTATTTGCATTGTCACCACCAGGGGCGGACTGAAACAATAATTCAGGCCGGGAATTTGACTCCATCCCAGGCCACCCTGTTCACACAAACCACCAGACCGCTAATTTTGTAGGCTAACCCCATTTGCTGATGTAACGGGTACCAAACGAGTTATACATTTGGCCACTATGTTCATCTGGGAAGAAAGTTATCCACATTACAAAATACAAACATTTGGGACTGACCAACAAGTAGCCTATCTGAACACTGAGTTTTCAAGATATGCTATGGCTATGGGTGCACCCTCAAAAACTCACTAGGAATACACCAATCATAGCACACACAAATGTACAAGGCTAGACACACAAAACAATTAGCCTACACTTTTAAAAAGAGAATGAGATATACAGAGTTAGCTCAAATGTTCAAATGATTATCTTTATATTCAAGCATCAAGCATATCAAAAGTATCAAAAAACTTCACACACACAAAAGTCGAAAAAGCACTCCTCTACAAAAAAATTTAGATTACAATGTTCACTCACTGGTGTCCATAAAGCAAACAGCACAAAAATAAACA
Source organism: Salvelinus namaycush (assembly GCF_016432855.1). Classification (NCBI taxonomy): domain Eukaryota; kingdom Metazoa; phylum Chordata; class Actinopteri; order Salmoniformes; family Salmonidae; genus Salvelinus; species Salvelinus namaycush. The sequence continues at coordinate 16,403,233 of NC_052325.1, forward strand.
CATCTATACACTGAGTCAATGAAATTGAACATTGGCTACATAACTGCAAGTATAATACGAAAGTCCAAAAAACATGCCTCTGTACAAAAGCTTTAACTCACAGCAAATGTTCCTTCACCCTTGTCAGCCTGTTAAGGAAGAGTCATGGCATAGCTACTTCAGAGTAACCAGTAAGTAATTACCACTAGTACACCAGTAGGAGGCGCAGTAACTCACTGCTCTCTGACATCTTGTCAATGATGTCATCTCTGTCAAGTCCCATAAGAATCTCCTTCTCTGTTGCCATCAAAACGAACGCTTCAATGTTCTCTTGAGTGAGGGAGGTTCTTAGGTGGTTCTTCACAAATTTCAGGGTGGAGAAGGTCCTCTCACAAGCCACCTGAGTGATGGACAGGGTGAGGAGGAACTTGTAGCCCAAACCAATGATGTGATACACATCCGTGAGCAGATTGTACTGAGACAGGAGAAGATAGCAGCATATTGGGCAGTTTTTACATGTGGAACAAGTTCTGCTTACCAACTCCACACTTTCATCAGGATCCTCAAAGCCTTCCCCTGATTCATCACTGGCGGCGTTGGCCCTGGTGTTGTACTCCTCCAATGCTGACTGTTTCAGTCTTTCCCACTGTTGCGCAAGGCTGATCAGTTCAGCCTGCAATGCCTCAACAGTGGCATGTTCATCAAATTCCAGTAAGCATTTGCTGAGCTCCTTCATGGCTGTCTTTGGAAGGCCCTTTTCTCTGATCTCAGGAAAATAATTTGGATTCATGCAGGAGATATCTGCACACAGCACTGCATTTCCTGCATAACGCTAGTGAATACTTTCAACAACAGTGTCCAGTACCACATTGTGGATCTTGATTTTGTAGTCCATGTCTGCATTAGCAATGGGGTCGTCTTCTGCCAACTCAGGTTTTCTCTTCTTTTTTGTTGTTCTCTTCTCTGGGAGAGCAGTCTGAGCTTCGGCATCCGTTCTGCTGCTCCTCCAGAATGCCATTGGCCCACTCAACAATGTCGTCTGCTGCTCTCTTCACACCCTCAAAGTCTCGGGCACACTTTCTCAGGTTATCCTCCGTTCCCGTCACCAAGTGCTGTGCTGTTACGATATCCATGCCACTTGTTTGCAAGTATTTAGAGAGAGGGGACGTCTGCTCAAAAATCCTCAGCTGTAAGTATGGTTTCATACTTTAGGAGAGCATCCTAGTACCCTTGGGCCTTGCTTCGGATAGCAGGTTTTATGGTCACAACCTTTTCAATTATTTCCATAGTGAGGACCACATCCATGTAAAGTGCACGGTCAGGCTTTGCAAAGCTTCCAAATACTTTCCTCAAGGCCTCGTCTTTGGCCCACCAGCGTGTTTCACCAATTACATCAAGCCGTCTGTGTCTCCTGTCCTCACTGGTTTCCTCCCATAGCTTCATACACTTGCAGGAATCTCGAACGAACACTGAAATGTCATTCAGTTGTGAGAAAAGGGATTCACTTGCCACAACAACCCCAGTGGTGTCAGTTAGCACAAAGTTGAGGACATGTGAGTAACACCATATGTGCACCTGGTTAGGAGACTCTCCTGTGAGCGATGCAGAGAAGCCCCTGTATTGTCCCTGCATATTAGCTGCTCCGTCTGTTGCATTACCAACACACTGTTTGATATCTATGTCCATCTTCTCAAGGGTCTGTTTCACAAGGTCCACAAAGTACTTTCCAGTCGATGACTCACAGTCAATGACTGCAATGAGTCTCTCGTGGACAACATCAGTGACATATTGACGAACTACTGCACACTGGTCTTTGGATGTTAAATCCTGTGTTGTGTCCATTTGTATTGGGAACATCCCTGCCTTTCTAACTTCAACAGCAATTGTCTGCTAAATCAACATTCTGATGACTTCAATTACTTTATTTGCTGTTGTTTTGGACATCATAGTTACAAAGGACCCTCTTCCTTTACTTCCCATCTGCTTCTTGCTCTTCTCAATGCAACCACTAACATGCTCTTGTAGGCAGACATCATATTTGCTTAGCAACAATATAAGCTCAAGAAACTTGCCATGATTGACGGCCATGTTTTCCAAGTTATATGCAGCTTCGTGTCTGTGTCCTCTGTAGCTAAGCCCACATTTACCAATAACTTTAACTACATCAATCACACGTTCCATGACCTGCCTCTTCTTTCTGACCTGGTCTCGTTGAACTGACATTTGCTTATCACTCAGAAGGGTACGGATGTCTGCTTTGCTGGCTCTGAGGGAAAGGCTTCTGCACTTTCTCTATGGGTCTTGCTTCTCTCATGCTCCTGTACTCTCTGATGGGCATGTTTCCAGGCCTGCATGCCTCCTTTGACAAATGCACTATCACTGGCTGAAGGTTTTGCGTATGCAAGACATACTGAGTAGAATAAGGAGTGAGTTACTTCATTGTACGTCAGCCATTTTCTGTTTGTCCATCTTTATAGTGGAAAACATTGGGAATTACTCTTTGAGGGGTTTGTTTTGGGTGGTACTGAAAAAATAAGTTAAAATCCTTGGACTGAGTACGGGAAAAATATACCAATGGATTTTCAGTGCTTTCGCTGTCCCTTTCTATTTTCCCTGTACTGGGCTCTGAACCTCTCTCTCTCTGCACATCTGGTTGCTCTGCAGAATGAGATTAACATTGTAAATAACCTAAACTTAAACTTGTATTACTTGTGCAGTCATCGATTGTATTCCCACCGATTACAGTCCTACTGATAATCTCATAAATAAGGCACATATTAATCTAAAATCATAGCCTACATGTTTAGGTTTGTGCTCTTAAGTTGTACCTGAAGGTTCCTGCTCTGAGTCTGACTCTGAACTGACCACCATCTCCAGTTCTGCAGGAGCACCAGAAGCTCTAGTGCTGCTGCTGCTTCCTTCTCCACCTTTGCAAAGAAAAGACTCGATTATCATACTGACTTTCATTAGTTTAGCAGTAGGCTACATTAATACAGCTCTGGAAAAAATTAAGAGTGGCCTCTTAATTTGGAGTGGCCTCTTAATTTTTCCCAGAGCTGTATATTATTGTAGTAACTTGTAATGCTGGTACTAATGGCGCTAATGGTCTTTGTCATTGCCTGTGCTGTGTCACACAGGCTACTGTGTTACGTTCATGGATGTATTATGGTTACGTTACTGTAGCCTATTTTGTTGTACAGTGTATGTGCACTTTCCCTAGCTTATGTGGCATGAGTCATGACCGAATGCTGGCAAGTCCATAGTCTAGGTTAACTATTTTTTACTAGTTGAAACATATTGCCTTCAATGTCATATTATGATCGCTATGTTGCACTCATTGCTATGATATAATTCCTCAACGAAGACGTAAGACGTGCAAACTGTTTAGTCTACCAGCCATTGTGTCGCTATTATTAGCTAGGCTACTTAGCTAGCCATGCTGGGTGTTGTGTGTATGTGTCAGTGTGTGTGTTTTAGCTAGTGTTTTTGACTGACCTGGTCCCTTACAATCTACTACAAGCCCAAGGTCTCTCCCCTCCCTGGGTGGGGACAGAATGTTCTGAAAGGAACACAGTAGTACAGCTTGTCTGTCGATAGCTCCTCTTATCTCATACATTGTCTCACACTTGCACCCTGCTTACATACTAAAAAGGAACAAAAAGTCCATGTCCTAATTCTGACTAAAACTACACACATCAGATTTATAGATGTATGATTCTAATAAATTTCATACAATCATACAGTGACAGGGTAGAATTCTGTTAGTTATAGTTCTACGTTAAATGTATACATCATTTAGTCATTATTCATAACATTCATAACACTTTCCTGACCGTCCATTTCGCTGTGCGACTTGTCAAAAATGTTATCGGTAGAGAAGCAGGTAGACGGTTGCTATGTGCGTTGCGGAGAGACCTGATGTCATTTTTGGCACGGGGACACTGCAGCGAGAGAGTGAGAGTCACGCCTGATGCGTGGATTTCCCGTCAAGTCATTCCTGCTTGCTTTATTATTTCTGGTCAAGTTGACTATTCACGGCAGGCCAAAACGACCCTCAGGCACCCAACTGGTCACCACCCCCTCCCCCTTTGTCTTTACACTGCTGCTACTCACTGTTTATTATCTATGCATAGTCACTTTAAGCCCTACCTACATGTACAAATAACCTCAACTAACCTGTACCCCTGCACATTGACTCGGTAATGGTACCCCCTGCATATAACCTCATTATTGTCATTTTATTGTGTTACTTATTACATTTAAAAACATTTTTTTTTACTTTAGTTTATTTAGTAAATATTTCCTTAAAACTGCATTGTTGGTTAAGGGCTTGTAAGTAAGCTTTTAACAGTAAGGTCTACGGCTGTTGCATTCAGAGCATGTGACAAATAAAATGAGATTTTAATTTGAACTGCACGAATGCCCTTCTGTCCCACCTTCAATCAGCTGTTAGTAAAAAAATATGTAGTTTTTTTCTTTCGTGATGGTGTTTATCCATTTATCGGTAATTATACGGTAATTGTGCCAGCCCAGCCCTAACTGAACTCTACTCTAGCAGTGTGTGATGATGCAAAGCCCTACAATGGCAGCACTTAGTGGATGATGTCAGAGCTATGGCAGCCAGAATAGTTCAGCAGCACCCCTACTGACAACAGACCTTCAAAGGCAAGCAATGGAAAAAGTGAGAGGGAAAGACAGTGTTTTCCACAAACACATGGAGTAGCCAGCCTAATAGAAAAGTAGCCAGCCAGGCTCCGCCGAACCTGGGTTAATAAATGTATGCCGAACAAGCTCTATTTTGGTGCCTTCGGAAAGTACAGAGTACAGTGCCTTTCGGAAAGTATTCAGACCCCTTGACTTTTTACACAATTTGTTAAGTTACAGTCTCTTTCTAAAGTGGATGAAATAAATGTTTTTCTTCAGCAATCTACACACAATACCCCATAATAACAAAGCTAAAACAGGTTTTCGACATTTTTGCAAACGTATTAAAAATAAAAAACAGAAATACCTTATTCACATAAGTATTCAGCCCCTCGAAATTGAGCTCAGGTGCATCCTGTTTCCATTGATGTTTCTACAACTTGATTGGAGTCCACCTGTCGTAAATTCAATTGATTGGACATGATTTCAAAAGGCTCACATCTGTCTATATAAGGTCCCACAGTTGACAGTGCATGTCAGAGCAAAAACAAAGCCATGAGGTCGAAGGAATTGTTCATAGAGCTCCGAGACAGGATTGTGTCGAGGAACAGATCTGGGAAGGGTACCAAAACATTTCTTCAGCATTGAAGGTTCCCAAGAACACAGTGGCCTCCATCATTCTTAAATGGAAGAAGTTTGGAACCACCAAGACTCTTCCTAGAGCTAGCCTCCTGGCCAAACTGAGCAATCGGGGGAGAAGGGCCTTGGGCAGGGAGGTGACCAAGAACCTGATGGTCACTCTGACAGAGGTCTAGAGTTCCTCTGTGGAGATGGGAGAACCTTCCAGAAGGACTCCCATCTATGCAGCACTCCACCAATCAGGCCTTCATGGTAGAGTGGCCAGAGGTCAGCCACTCCTCAGTAAAAGAGCGGCAGGTAGCCTAGTGGTTGGAGCATTGGGCCAGTACCCGAAAGATTGCTAGATCGAATCCCCGAGCTGACAAGGTAAAAATCTGCCGTTCTTCCCCTGAACAAGGCAGTTAACCCACTGTTCCTAGGCAGTTATTGTAAATGAGAATTTTTTCATAACTGACTTGCCTAGTTAAATAAAGGTTAAATATTTTTAACATTTTTAAAGTACATGACATCCCGCTTGGATTTTGTCAAAAGGCACCCAAAGACTCTCAGACCATGAGAAACAAGATTCTCTGGTCTGATGAAACCAAGATTGAACTCTTTGGCCTGAATGTCAAGCGTCACGTCTGGAAGAAACCTGCCACCATCCCTACGGTGAAGCATGATAGTGGCAGAATCATGCTGTGGGGATGTTTTTCAGCAGCAGGGACTTGGAGACTAGTCAGGATCGAGGCAAAGATGAAGGGACCAAAATACAGAGAGATCCTTGATGAAAACCTGCTCCAGAGCGCTCAAGACCTCAGACTGGGGCGAAGGTTCACCTTCCAAATGGACAATGACACTAAGCACACAGCCAAGACAACGCAGGAATGGCTTCGGGACAAGTCTCTGAATGTCCTTGAGTGGCCCACCCAGAGCCTGGACTTAAACCCAATCGGACATCTCTGGAGAGACCTGAAAATAGCTGTGCAGCAATGCTCCCCATCCAACCTGACAGAGCTTGAGAGGATCCGCAAAGAAGAATTGGAGAAACTCCTCAAATACAGGTGTGCCAAGCTTGTAGCGTCATACCCAAGAAGACTCAATACTGTAATCACTGTCAAAGGTGCTTCAACCAAGTGCTGAGTAAAGGATCAGAATACTTATGTAAATGTGATATTTCAGTTTTTTTAATCTTTATTAAATTAGCAAGAATTTCTTCAAACCAGTTTTTGCTTTGTCATTATGGGGTATTGTGTGTAGATTGATGAGGGAAAAAACAATTCAATCCTAGAATAAGGCTGTAGCGTAACAAAATGTGGAAAAAGTCAAGGGGTCTGAATATTTTCGGAAGGCACTGTCACGTTCTGACCTTAGTTCTTTTGTTATTTCTTTGTTTTAGTATGGTCAGGGCATGAGTTGGGTGGGTTATCTATGTTCGTTTTTCTATGTTGGTTTTTTCGTTTGGCCTGGTATGATTCTCAACCAGAGGCAGGTGTCGTTAGTTGTCTCTGATTGAGAATCATACTTAGGTAGCCTTTTTTCACCTGGGTTTCGTGGGTGGTTGTCTTCCGTGTCAGTGTTTGTCCCACACGGAACTGTTTCGGTTTTAGTTCGTTCACTTTATTGTTTTGTATTTCAGTGTTCAGTTTTGTTCCATTAAATATTCATCATGAACACTTACCACGCTGCGCTTTGTTCCTCCTCTCTTTCTCCCAACGAAGATCGTTACAGGCACTGTACATTCTAATGCTAGAATGTATTTGTATTTTCAACCAGCAACTATCAGGAAATAACATTGATCACACTTTTACAGTGTTAGTTTCATCAGCTGTTGTACAATATCATATAAAACACATGAAATATATCTTTGAAAATACAATATAAGTATCATTAGCTTTTAAAACAATCCAAGCTGTTTTCTTTTATACATTTTGGACCAGATTGAGGCTCTCTCTCCACTAGCTTACCTATTACTCCTGCAGTGAGGAGGATTCATTGAATGTTTTCATAATTTATATGCAGATAATCAACAAAAAGCCTACCAGTATGCAAATTAGGGAGCCAAATGATTCACTCACTTTAATGTCACTGTCTGGCAAGTCCTGATGGACTTCATGTCGAAAATACAAATGAAGTCTTTGGTTTACTTGTCCTGATGCGATACCATGGACATATAACTATGTTATATGATTTATGAATGGCAAGGATTTACACTGAGTGTACAAAACATTGAGAAGTGGATTTCGACTCATTGTTTCCACATTATATTACATTTTTGTAATTTAGCAGACACTCTTATCCAGAGCGATTTACAGGAGAAATCAGGGTTAAGTGCCTTGCTCAAAGGCACATTGACAGATTTTCCCCCTATTTGCGTCTGGTTTTGGAACCAGCAACCTTTCTGTTATTGGCCCAATGCTCTTAACCCATAGGCTCCCTGCCGCCCCAAATTCACTCACGTATATTGAACGTGCAAATTCATGCTCTCTCCTTTCATGTAAAGAAATCCGACTGCAACCACAACGCACACACAGGGTTGCCAGGGCTAGCAGCAATGTCTTGTACAATGACCATTCAAAACCCACCCAAAGGCCTGAAAACGAGTCGATGTATTTTTCACAGCAAGAGAGGAGTTGCCACGTTTACACAGTAAACCCTTTTTCCATAACTTTATCGGGCCAATTAAGAAGGAATATCGATGTAACTTGTAACGACATTATACGCAAAATGTGAATAATTCTTGCAAACTATGACATGAAGTAAAAAATAATAATTTGAATATGTTGCAAGAGAAAATATAATTCTCCCTTATTAAACTGCCAGATCAATTTCCATCAATGGATGTCGATTTAACTCGTTTGACTGCTATGATTAAGCAATAAGGCATTAGGACGTATGGTATATGACCAATATACCACAGCTACGGGCTGTTCCTAAGCATGACACAACATGGAGTGCCTGGATACAGTCGCCAGCCATGGTATATTGGCCATATACTACAAACCTCCGGGGTGCCTTTTTACTATTATAAACAGGTTACCAATGTAATTAGAACAGTATTTTTAAATGATCATACCCATGGTATAAGATTCAGGGCTCGAACCCAGTTTATAATTGTAATTATAAACTGGGTGGTTCGAATACTGATTGGCTGACAGCTGTGCTATATCAGACCATATACCACGGGTATGACAAAACATGTTGTCACGAGAATTTTCAATCCCAATGATAATAACTAACAATCAATAACTTTGACCAATCCCCAAGGTTTGTAAGACCCTGGGTTTAATAATAATTAGGCAAAGACTCAGCTTATGCAAAAGGTTCGTACAGTTTATTCACGAGAGCGCTCTGAACTCAAAAATACAAACACAGTCTTTATAACACACACACAAACAAGTTCAAATCTTAAGCTACGCCTTGCTCAGACAGTCAGTGTTTTTCCACTACACAGATACATTGTTTCTTTAATCTGCAACATGTTTCATAATCTTCTGCAAGCCTAACAGTTTCTCCCCTCCATGGGTGGAAACAGAATGTCCTGTAAGGAACACAGTAGTACAACTTGTCTGTCGATAGCTCCTCTTATCATTTGTTTCACACTTGCACCCTGCTTACATACTAAAAAGGAACAAAAGGTCCTTGTTCTATTTCTGACTAAAACTACACACATCATCAGATTATAGTTTTATGATTCTTATAAATTTCATACAATTATATGGTTTCAGGGTGGAATATTTTAATCATTACCTTTAAGCATATAATTCCTTTATCACATGTATTTTTACTTCTCTAATTATGTTGGTAACCAGTTTATAATAGAAATACGACACCTCTGGGGTTTGTGGTATATTGCCAATATCCCACTGCTAAGGGCTGTATTTTCTGCCAATTTTGTCATTATTATGTGCCAGATGTTAAGACTACAAACAGGTATAAATGGCCCATTTGTGAGACTGACTTGTCATTTCAATAGGCATAGGCTACAGACAAAAATCTGGGTAAATCAACTTTGCCATGATTTGCTTAGATAGATGAAGGTAGCCTATAGCAGCCCCGTATTTCAGATAGTCAACAGTAGCCTAGGCAAGATGTAGGCAAGATGTAAACTGAACAATTTAGCAGCTTGCTTAGTTCAAATTAACAGACGAATTTATTCAACATGAATAGCTTGGTGATTTCGATGTTAGAAGTGCTTGTGTTTCCCAATAGCCTGCTGGAATAAGCTACTGAGGATGGGGTGTCATTATATATATATATATTTTAAATTTCACCTTTATTTAACCAGGTAGGCAAGTTGACAACAAGTTCTCATTTATAATTGCGACCTGGCCAAGATAAAGCAAAGCAGTTTGACACATACAACAACACAGAGTTACACATGGAGTAAAACAAACATACAGTCAATAATACAGTAGAAAAATAAGTCTATATACAATGTGAGCAAATGATGTGAGATAAGGGAGGTAAAGGCCAAAAAAGGCCATGATGGCGCGGTAAATACAATATAGCAAGTAAAACACTGGAATGGTAGATTTGCAGTGGAAGAATGTGCAAAGTAGAAATAATGGGGTGCAAAGGAGCAAAATAAATAAATAAATACAGTAGGGGAAGAGGTAGTTGTTTGGGCTAAATTATAGATGGGCTATGTACAGGTGCAGTAATCTGTGAGCTGCTCTGACAGCTGGTGCTTAAAGCTAGTGAGGGAGATAAGTGTTTCCAGTTTCAGAGATTTTTGTAGTTCATTCCAGTCATTGGCAGCAGAGAACTGGAAGGAGAGGCAGCCAAAGGAGGAATTGGCTTTGGGGGTGACCAGAGAGATATATCAATTACATAAGTAAATATTAATATACTTGTCAACAACAGCCTTCTTTTTTTTTTTTTTTACATGTAGTCTAATCTGATTGACTGTTATCGTCAATCTAATGCGTTCTAACAACTGATCGGCAATAGTGATAGAGCTTTGATAACTTCCAATATATTTAACTAAACATGGCCATTAATAATTGCATAATAACACAAGGCTACAAGAACAATACATTGAAGCTATAGGCTATTTATTAAATATATTTGCCAGCTCAGGTAGGCTACACAAGTGGCACAAATTGATTTGCAATGACTCCAGTGATATAGGCCTAGTCATTTCAACATATTCATTGTATCAAATGGTAGCCTACGGTAGCCTACAATGGCATATACATTAATAGGCTACTTGATGGCCAACAAATGCAAATGTATAATTCCCCACATGTCAGTTTCATTGAGAACTTTCCCCATAACATAAGCACGCTAGGGTGTTCCATAACATTCATTTCAAATTTCCACTCGCGCAGCCCCCGAGAACCAATAACTGAGCATGCGTAAAACACTTCGCTTGATAACGTTTTCCATAAGCAAAGTCGACATTAGAATGGAGTTTAAACTACCGCTGAGCAAATTATATAATGCGCTCTAGTGTGCCCAAAGTCAATTTCCAGTGCGTTGTCACCGTTATTTCTTGATGCGCATCAGTTCTAGCATGTTGGGAAACGGGTTAGAAAAAAACAGGTGTCTCCATAATGTCAAGTTAAATAGCCAACCGCCAACTCGTAAAAAGTAATCTTGTACTCCCCCCCCCACCACTCACTCACCAAACAGCCTGGTCACTGCCCGATAGTCACCAGCAGCAGGTCACAGTGATATATAGATATATATATATATATTTTTTTTTTTTAAAGAGAAAGCCATAGCGGCCGCGGTGCAGCAAATAGCCCAACAACCCACCCACAGCATCGTGGTCAAAGTAGCCCAATCTCTGTAAAACTGCGGACATGGCAACCCTGACACCACCCAGGTACCGAGAGCCGGGACAGAGAGCAAACTGTCAAACCAGTAGTGTTTACCTGTCATCGCTCACTTTGAGGTTGACAGGAGCCTGTCCTCCTATCAATAGATTCGATAGAACATGCATATCGTTCAATACTTTTTCTGACTATGGAATTGAAAAGTACCCTCATTAATTTAAGTGGAAAAAGTAGCCGGCTGAAAATGTATTTGTAATCTGCTTTATAGCCGACAGCCGGCGCTAGTGGAAAACATTGGAAAGATTATACATTGTTTTTCTGTATTTTCAATCAGTGCAGAAAGCAAGTTCCCCCTAAAACAACACGACCATGACTGTGGGTGTGTGCTTGTGTTACTATCGTCGTGTGTACCGGAAATCCCCAAGCATTTTTCCACGTACCCACGAGGACAAAGGCTATTTTAAATTTAGGGGTAGGCGTTACAATTAGGGTTAAGGGTTAGGTTTAGGATTAGGTTTAGGGAAAATAGGATGTTCAATGCAAATAAACTTTAGGTCCCCACAAGGATAGTAAAACGTATGCTGTGTGTGTGTGTGTGTGTGTGTGTGTGTGTGTGTGTGTGTGTGTGTGTGTGTACCTGGCAGGGTTGAGGTCAGTTCGGAATTTCTGAATTTAATTAAATTCAAACAATTAATTTTATTTGAATTGGCCACATCCCACCGGAAGCAGACATTTTTATTCAAACCAATTCAACTGAGAGGTGAAACATGAAAGTCTCATTCATTTTACAAATCTTGAATGATATGTCACTTATTAATGCAAAGAATACACATACCATTTCAAATATTAATTTGTATTATAACTCAGATGTCAAACAGTATTTTTCTTTGTCATGAGATGCTAGATTGTTCCCTTCTATACTGCAGTGTTTGATCTTGGGAAACATATTTTTTCTGATATTTAAAAATATTAAGGGAATTATAAATTATTATAGACAACCAACAACATGATCTTAGAATATTCCCAGACCATTGTAATTCTAAAAAATGTTTTAGGAGAATGAGTTCTAAAATGTTTCAACCTAAATGCTTTGGTAACCCCCATACATTATGTCAAAATATGTGACTATGGTCATGTGTAGAATAAATAATCAATTTCAATTTCCTTGAATTAAATTGTACTTCCTTTAATTCAAATTCAATTCAAATTCTGCTTCCTCTGGGGTGTGGCCAATTAAAATTCCAAAAATTAATTGGCATTAAAGAGTCATTTGCAACTCATTTCAGAATTAACCCCAACCCTGGTACCTGGTCAGGAAAAATTAATGGCCCTAATCAGTGGCAATTTTAGCATGTCAATCTTGGTAAGCCCCCCCAAAAAGTGAGATGCATGCCAGCAAAGCCACTACACATCACTAAACAATACATTGATTGCACTATACCACTGCTACACCTGGCTATCAGCGGAGCCTTATCTGGCAGCGAAACAGTTCATTCAGCCTCATTTACTGCCTTTAAAAAAATCATAGATGATATGCTGACTTGCTTAAACAAATGTGGTTTCCACTGACAATTGAGATGTACAAACTATGGCATAAGGGGACGCCAAGCAGAAGAGAGGCAATCCGTACTTTCGATTAAGACATTAATGAGCGAGCTAGGACGGACGTAGTCAATATAACTATTTATTTCTTCAGCACTTTTGAAATGTACAGTGACAGAATTCAGAGCATAGGACAAAATAAAGGGGCATATGAGCAGACAATGAAACTCTTACAATATTATCTAAAACAGGTTATAGGATACATGTGCACAACCAAGTCAGAACAGTAGGTGAAATTTAGAGGTGAAAATAGACCAAATTATTAGGGTGAGGCACATGGGCTACTAACAGCTTACTATACACTTAGTTTTACTTTCTTAGCTACAGTATACATATCTCCCTGTCATATTATATCATTTATGCAGCAGCATAAATCATTCCAATCAAAGCTACTGTAGATATAACGTGTTTTGACGTCATTTTATCTGTGGCCAATGATCTTGAGCCTTCTTGGATGGGCACTTCTAATGTAACAATATGGCAGCACCCAAGGGGCTTGAATTTTTGAGCTATACCCTTAGACTTGGCGGTGACGTAGTATCTCCATAAGTGACAGAACACTGAGCCAATCACGGCACAATGCTCCATATTTTCTGCTGGCTTGCCCCACCACAGAAAGCGCTGAGCTAGGCTGAAACACCTGCATTTTTGAGCTGTCTTACTCAAGAAAACAAAAAAGAGGCTATGTTTGTATACGGCTTTATTAACTCAGTGATATAAATATTTTAACATTGTTTGCAAACTGATATGTGACACGTATTAATGCCAAAATAACATGCGAAACAGGCAAGACATTTTTTGTTGCTAGAAATGTGGGGCTAAAACAGGTGCACCTGCCCTGAATGACGGGTCGCTGGCCCTAATAATAACTTTCGGTGACCACCTCTGTGACATGTTTCTACTTTCTCCATTTGGGTTCCTCTGGAGGCGTTTCGGAAGCCCGGCCCCACCAGGATCCCTAAACCCAAAGGCTACGGCATGCCCAGAGGGCCAAACAGCACTATTAACACTGGACAGAGCAAAGGACAGCTGCCGGCCACCGTGCACTCTGGGAGAAACACTGTGAATGGTCAGACTGCGTCAAAAAGGAGAAATGGTCCAACCACATTCGTTCAGAACATTGCAGAAATGTAATAACTAGAGCTGTGACACAATTCCATATTTTACTGACTGAATAAAGAAGAAGTTGCAGGTGCTATAATATTGAGACCAACTGCTTGCACTAGTGCTGTGTAAATTAATAAAGAATTGATTTGTCTGCCATTGTGTGCAATCTTTTGTCTATCTCTCAATTTTTTGGTCTATTGAAATGTTCCTATCCTCCTTAAAAGTTGTCTAGTAGGGCTGGGAATTGCCAGGGACCTTACGATATGATATTATCATGATACTTAGGTGCCGATAAAATATGCATTGCGATTCTCACGATCCATATTGCGATTCGATACTGTGATTTTATTGTGATTCAATGTTCCAAACATATTGCTCACCATATGTCTTCCGCAGAGGGAAAATAATTCGGCCCTCCGTGAAATTATTGCGATATTGTCAAAACGATACAATATATCTTTAAAAATGATATCCCAATGTAACTGTATCGTGGTTTTCCCACATCACTATTGTCTAGGTCAGGGGTAAGCAACACTGTTCTTGGAGTGCCTTAGGTACTGCAGTGTTTTGTTCCAACTAGGCACCACACCAGGGGTGAGTTCAGTTCGCTTGAACGTTTGCTACATTGCTGAAAGGTTTGTACTGATCAAAACGTTTTCCCAAAATGTTCTTGTAAGTTCTTGAACAGACTTTGAGATACATTTGCTCCGATCAGTGGGTGCATACACCTGGTCTAGGTAGATGCATGAGAACTATCCAGATGTTCATCATACTCCAGAGTGTCAAACTCATTCCATGGAAGGCCTAATGTCTGCAGGTTTTTTCCCCCTTTCAATTATGCCCTAGACAACCAGGTGTGGGAAGTTCCTTACTAATTAGTGACCTTAGTTCATCAATCAAGTATAAGGGAGGAGCAAAAACCTGCAGACATTCGGCCCTCCGTGAAATTAGTTTGACACCTATGATCATACTCGACAAGTATAGTATGTTCCATCCCATTTACTGCATTACCCTCTAGTGGTCAACTTCCAAATGACATAGGATGTAATAGTACAGTCACAGACTTTGGTACAGTCCTGTAGTCAGAGCTAAAATGAAAGGTCCACTATGCAGAAATCGTTCCACCATTTCCTGGTTCCTAAACTTTGAGTTGTTCACCTAATTTCAGATTATGTGGCAAAACAAGCATAGAGAATGTAGAGAATCATTGTATCATCTAAACTGATGTGAAATATATTAGTATTAGTATTATATAGTATTCTCAGCTGTCTGAAGCTGGTTTAAAAAACTGAAAGTAAAAGATGCAAAAACTAAACTGGTCCACCAGCCACTATGGCAGGTAGATGAAAAAAATTAAAATAAAAAATAAACGATGACCATGCTTTGTAATGTTTCTAAAACACGTTTTTTGTCTTTAAACTAAAGTATCAGATGAGACAAAATGTTCAGCTGCCCCTTTAAGGGCAAGAGGTTACCATGGTAAAGGGGTCACTTGAGTCATGTCAAGTGTGGCTGTATGTGTGTGAGATTTGGGATGTGACTAGTAGTAGACAGCGTCTACAGCGTCTTTTCGCTATCAGTTGTAATAGCAGATTCAAACTAACATTGAAAAACAACCGAGATTATGAACGAAACAATGTATATAATAACCAATTAACATGACATTTGTGAACAGTTTGTAAGCAAAGTGTTACTGGGACACTGGCAAATAGATAGAAGTAGAACTATGTAGACCTAACCCATACACTAGCAAAGCCCTTGCAAAAGACCCCTATTGAGTACCACAGTATGAGTCACAATGCCCATAAAACCTAGCCGTAAAACCTGGAAAGGGTTCCAATCGTTTAATCACCATAAATCTTTCCGTCTGGGAATTTAGAACTACTTCATATCAGGTTTGTGTTTCGTGTAGGCTTACCCTGGGGTGACGTTTTGATAGCCGCACAAATCTCTCAGACAATGTAACTTTTATCAATATATTCGCCTGTAATTACCACCATCCCACACACAAAAAAGTGAATTAGCCGCTAATGTGGCTATTATACAGAACTACACATCTTGTCGCAAGCTTTGACGTTATCTCTCAAGGCACATTTCTCCATAAAAACTCATCGACAAGTAGCATGTAACCTAGCAAGTAGATATTATAGCCTTTTTAGTTTATTGTGTAAATAATTGATATTGTATATTTCTCATTTAGCATTTTTCAAATTTCCCAGCTAGCTACCTTAACATTTTTTATTTACTATAACTTTTTTAATTACTCTGGCCTTTGTAACAAACTAGCTAACCTTAGGTCTCGCCGTCGATCAGAAGCAAGGATGGTTCTGTGCTATGTACAGGATTGTAACCACTACTCTGATAAGCACACATGTGCATTTTATCGTTTTCCAACATCTGTAATCGAGAGGCATCGCTGGAGCTGTGTGATAAGGTAAGCCCTGTTTGCTAGTTCCTAACAAGCTATTTTGGTTAGGTCAAAGATCTGTGGTTAGCTAGATCTTTGACCTAATGAAAATTAGCTAGGTAACCACTGACTGTATTTATGTATACAATGCATGTTACCATCCTTACAAGTAAAAAGAAAACCAGCATAGAATAGCATAATGACTGTTGTGACCTTTCATTGGCAAGTCTTTAGTGAGCTAGCCAGCTAGTTAATTTCTTCAACCAAACTTTACAGTTGACACTATGACAGGTAGCGCTTTCCTGTCTTCCGCCAAACCCAGATTCGTCCGTTGGACTGCCAGATGGTAAGCGTGATTCATCACTCCATCGGATGCGTTTCCACTGCTCCAGAGTCCAATGGCTTTACACCAATCCAGACGATGTTTGGCATTGCTCATGGTGACCTTAGGCAGGTGTGCGGCTGCTCTGCCATAGAAACCCATTTCATGAAGCTCCCGATGAACAGTTCTTGTGAGGAAGTTGCTTCCAGAAGCAGTTTGGAACTCGGTAGTGAGTGTTGAAACTGATTACAGAGTATTTTTTACGAGCTAAGCGCTTCAGAACCCGTTCTGTGAGCTAGTGTGGCCTACCGCTTCGTGGCTGAGCTGTTGTTGCTCCTAGATGTTTCCACTACACTATAACAGCACTTACAGTTGACCGGGGCAACTCTAGCAGTGCATACATTTGACTAACTGACTTGTTTGGAAAGGTGGCATCCTATGACGGTGCAATGTTTAAAGTCACTCAGCTCTTCAGTAAGACCATGTCAATGTTTGTCTATGGAGATTGCATGGCTCTTTCATCGATTTTTTACACCTGGCAGAAACGGGTGTGGCTGAAATAGCAGAATCCAGTAATACTTTTGTATGTGAAAGTATTCAGACCCCTTCCCTTTTTCCACATTTTGTTAAGTTACAGCCTTATTCTAAAATAGATTAAATAAGACATTTTCCTCATCAATCTACACACAATACCCCATAATGACAAAGAGAAAACTAGTTTCTCAAAAGAAAAACCTTATTTACATAAGCATTCAGACCCTTTGTTTTGATACTCAAAATTGAACACAGGTGCATTCTGTTTCCATTGACTATCCTTTAGATGTTTCTACAACTTGATTGTAGTCCACATGTGGTAAATTCAATTGGTTGGACATGATTTCAAAAGGCACACACCTGTCTATATAAGGTCCCACAGTTGACAGTGCATGTCAGAGCAAAAACCAAGCCATGAGGTCGATGGAACTGTCCATAGAGCTCCAAGACAGGATTGTATAGAGGCACAGATCTGGGGAAGGATACCAGATCTGTGTCTTTAGTGAGCTAATCAGTTAGTTAACGTTAGCTCACGGTTTGTGTAGACATACATTTTCACATGGTGACATGCTAGCTTTAGCCCACCAGGGTAGGGATATTTAGCTAGCTAGTTAACATTAACTCACTATTTGTTTAGTCAGACTTGCTATCTAACACTAGGCCAACACCATGCAAGGATAGTCGGTTAGCTAGCATGGCACCATTTAGAAAAGTCTGAATACACGAACATTGAGGTAATGTTAACTAACTAGCTAGCTAAATACCTCCTGGTGGGCTAACTAGTTAGACATCTTAGTTGGCTACGTAGCTATATCAGCTAAAGTTGGCTAGCTAGCTCACAAAGGACTTGTGGGCTCATTGTTTTCCACATACAAAACACAGAAACGGTTTTGTTCCACAAGTGCGTCTGTTGTACATAACTAATCAAATGACCTGAGATGTCAGTTATAAATGTCAGCAGGGATGGAAATGAAGACATCCACAAGTCTGCTTCATCCTTGGGAGCAATTTTCAAATGCCAGAAAGTACCACGTTCATCTGTACAACAATAGTACACAAGTATAAACATCATGGGACAACGCAGCTGTCATACCGCTCAGGAAGGAGACGCGTTCTGTCTCCTAGAGATTAACGTACTTTGGTACGAAAAGTGCAAATCAATCCCAGAACAACAGCAAAGGACCTTGTGAAGATGCTGGAGGAAACAGGTACAAAAGTATCTATATCCACAGTAAAACAAGTCCTATATCAACATAACCTGAAAGGCCGCTCAGCAAAGGAAGAAGCAACTGCTTCAAAACCGCCAGAAAAAAGCCAGACTACGGCTTGCAAGTGCACATGGGGACAAAGATCGCACTTTTTGGAGAAGTGTCCTCTGGTCTGATGAAACAAAAATAGAATTGTTTGGCCATAATGACCACCGTTATGTTTGGAGGAAAAAGGGGGAGGCTTGCAAGCAGAAGATCACCATCCCAACTGTGAAGCACGGGGGTGGCAGCATCATGTTGTGGGGGTGCTTTGCTGCAGGAGGGACTGGTGCACTTCACAAAATAGATGGCATCATGTGGAAGGAATATTATGTGGATATATTGAAGCAACATCGTCAAGACATCAGTCAGGAAGTTAAAGCTTGGTCGCAAATGGGTCTTCCAAATGGACAATGACCCCAAGCATACTTCCAATATTGTGGCAAAATGGCTTAAGGACAACGAAGTCAAGGTATTGGAGTGGCCATCACAAAGCTTTGACCTCAATCCTATGGAAAGGTTGTGGGCAGAACTGAAAATGCGTGTGCGAGCAAGGAGGCCTACAAACCTGCCTCAGATACACCAGCTCTGTCAGGAGGAATGGGCCAAAATTCACCCAACTTATTGTGGGAAGCTTGTGGAAGTCTACCCAAAACATTTGACCCAAGTTGAACAATTTAAAGGCAATGCTACCAAATACTAATTGAGTGTACGTAAACTTCTGACCCACTGGGAATGTGATGAAAGAAATAAAAGCTGAAATAAATCATTCTCCCTACTTTTATTCTAACATTTCACATTCTTAAAATAAAGTGGTGATCCTAACTGACCTAAGATTTTTTCTAGGATTAAATGTCAGGAATTGTGAAAAACTGAGTGTAAATGTATTTGGCTAAGGTGTATGTAAACTTCCGTCTTCAACTGTATTACCCTAGACTGTCCTGATCATCTAGATGAGCATTCCAGATAATTCCTCCATCCCAGCAGAAATGTCCCATCAACATAGTATTAACACAGTATATTTTACTGTTACTATCGTCAAGTCTGTGGGTTATTGTATTTTAATATCGATGTTACCATTTTAGTAATCAACTTAGCTAGCTAGTAAAGTAACTTTTTTTCTTCTTATTTCTGGTGGGTGGACCGGAAACCCAGTGACAACACTCGAGTCTGTACCTGCCATTTTCCTGTTGGAAAGAGAGATGGACCTGAATTTGCCAGAAAAGGTAGCTCATCCACTATGGCAGAAGAGGAAGATCCGCACTGAACAAACAATGAGGCATGATTGGGTGTTGAGGGACCACTTGTCACATTGTCAAAGGTGTGTTTGTATTATGATAAACAATGCGTTTTCTGTCCAGATAAAGATGGTGATACAGCATTGAAAAACCTACCTACCACTGACCAAATGTCACTTTGTTTTCCAGTCCAACAGGAGTGCATTCTTCAGACCATCCGGTGCATGTACATCCTGTGCCAGTGTGATCCAAGCACGAGCGTTCAGTTGTGGAAACTACAGCACATCGAGCCTGTGGACGGACAGGTCAGTAACTCATTAAATATGATACAATATTGTGTAAGACATTGCATTTGTAGATGCATCGACATGTTTACTTCATGTCCCCTTTTCTTCATGTTTTAGACATGAGGCGTGACATCCTGAACATCAGGCTCACCCCATGAGAAGCAGTGCATGATCAACGCCACCCTCAGCAAGGAGATCTGCTGGAAGTGATGTACTCTCTCATTCTGGGGGTAAGACATCATTTAAACATCACAGATATAATTTCCCACTGTGCCCATGATAAAATGCAATGTGAATTGGGTTGTACTACTGAATGAAACTGAGGAGATGCACTCAGGCCCAGGTGCCCTTGTTTTTTAACAATGTCCAGTACAGACAGGGATGACAGGGAGGGTAGCGGTTGTTCTGGCTGAGGTTCAAGGAGAGATGCCATTCCACTGAACCTGCCCCAGAGACAGTTCCTTAGCCACTGAAGATCCTCCTCTGTGGGCTCTCGGGAGAGAGGGTTGTAGTCTTCAGCCGGGTACAGGTCCTCCACTGACTTCACTTGGTTGGGCATGGCTGGCTTCCTCCACTCGCATTCCAAATCTGTACTGCCGAAATTGTGAACCGCCAAAATAGGCTGCATGGCTACACTTATGCGCTCCACAGAGGCATTCGCATGTGGTAGAAAGAATCCCCTGGTCACCTGCCAAGAGAAAGGATGTTAAGTGCGCAATAGTTTGTAGGCCAAATCGTTCGGATGCTACAGAAGATCTTTTGAGAAGATCGATTTTCGGGATGTCTCATGGTCTGACAGACATCGCTCTAGCTCTGTCAACTTTCACCTCAGATGTGGAAGTGCGACATCGACAGATGCAAAAACAAAAACAGATACCTGTAGCTTAAACTGCCAGATTTTTCTGGGGATTTTTATATATTAATTTGATTTTCCGCGAGGTGTGGACATTTACAGTCTTTCCTTGTAGAATGTTGATAGCTGTATAGAACACATTGTATTGCTAAGATGTTCAAACTTAACAGCAACACTCACCGACACAGGATAAACTTTATCCCTCATACTGGCCCTGACCAAACCGGTATGTTGCCCTGCACTTCACATGGCCAGACTTATAGTGGTCTCTTCTTTTAATGCTCCTATGTTCATCCTTGAAAAATGCCATAAGGACTGAAATAGACACTAAAGTCAACATACTGTACAAGTAATTATCTTGGCTAAGTAAAAAAAATCTATATTTTATGGCTAACAAAGGCAGAGAAAGGGGACCTAAGAAGTTCATGGATTGGACACATAAGGTCTCTGATCACGCTGGTGAATGGTAGCTGACAATGTCGGCTAGAGATGACGAGGAGGAGCTTCCTGCAGGAATTTGTAGTCTTGCTGAGGTTTTCTCTGTTGCTAATTTGTTTTGTAAATTGAGGCAAATGTATTGATAAAACTCACCTTGTCGGAGAGAGAATTACATGGTTATCAAAACGTCAAGCCAGTATAAGCCTACACAAAACACAGACCTTACAAGAAATAGTTCTAAAATCCTAGACGCAAAAATGTATGGTGAAAAAACGATTAGAACCATTATGAGTCTTATGCTATTATTGAATCTGTTGACAATGATAAACAGTCAACAAAGGTTCAAAGGAGGACTACAAGATATCATTGCTGGATCGCTGATAAATGGTATGTGACATTGTGATATGTAACGTAGCTCAAATATGAGTATTTAAAAATACACCTCTTCAGAGTCAAGAAAAAGGTGCGCAATTAACGCAAGGCGCTGGTCATGACAATTTCCTGTGTGATTTAAAAGGTAGGCTATCTTATTAAGAGAGAGAGAGAATGTATTTCTGTTTAATGATTTTAGGTTATTATATTTTCTCCTCATTTGGGAGTTACAGTCTTGTCCCATCGCTGCAACTCCCGTAAGGACTCGGGAGAGGCGAAGGTCGAGAGCAGGCGACCGTGTCAGCATGCATGGGCCCAGTCCACCACAGGAGTCGCTAAAGCGCGATGGGACAAGGACATCACAGCCGGCCTTACCCTCCCCTAACCCAGACGACGCTGGGCCAATTGTGCACCACCTCATGGGTCTCCTGGTTGCAGCCAGCTGTGACAGCCTGGTATTGAACCCGGATCGGTAGTGATGCCGCTAGCACTGCGGTGTGCCTTAGACCGCTGCGCCACTCGGCAGGCCCTTCTGTTTAATGATTTTATGGAGATCTGCAGCTTGAGCCCTACTCTATTCTATTCTATTATATTGGGTTCTAATTTGTTTGTTTCTTTTTTGTTCAATTCCGTTCATTTTCAGTCGTGTGCTTTATTGTACTCTACTCTGTATTTAATCTATACTGTTTTGTACAATATACAGTGGCCTCCATATTTATTGGGACAGTGAAACATTTAGGCAAACAATGACTATGAGGTTAAAGTGCAGACTGTCAGCTTTCATTTGAGGATATTTTCATGGATATTGGGTGACACGATTAGAAATTACAACACGTTTTGTACATTCAGTCTGGTATGAGAACGGTAGCACCTATCTACAAACCTGTCACGATCGCTGTCGTCGTGGAAATGACCGGACCAAGGTGCAGCATGGTGAGCGTACATTTCCTTTTTTTTCATGGATGTTGCCAACAAAACAAAGAACAAGGAAATGACCGTGAAGCTTACTTAGGCTATAATGCCACTAACAAAGACAACTACCCACAAATACCAAAAGGAAAAAAGGCTGCCTAAGTATGATTCCCAATCAGAGACAACGATAGACAGCTGTCCCTGATTGAGAACCATACCCGGCCAAAACATAGAAACAAAGAACATAGAGTTTCCCACCCGAGTCACACCCTGACCAACCAAACATAGAGAATAAAAAGATCTCTACGGTCAGGGCGTGACAAAACCAGGGTGTCTGAGGCAAGCTGAGTATCTTGGCTATTGATCGGTGCACTGTCCCTGTAAAAATCGAACTAAACTACAATATATGGGCATACAAATTTATAAGGGCAGGCCGAGCCGATTACCTAATTTCAAGATGGCTACTACCTACGTTCCGGTTAGCGTTGTGAAGCATAAACAAAATAAAAACGGAATACGTTGATACACACCGAAAGCCAGTACCTCACAGATCATGAGGATATCTTATTTGTCTGCCTGTGACCTACTTTACTGATCACCAGCCCCGAGAGTCAAATTGTTTTCACCAAACAGCAAACATCTTACAAGGTAAGCTTTGATTTGGTCTGCGTTTGAGCTATAGCTACATGGGGAGTATCAAATGAATCCTTAGATTGGTAGGAACACATCTAGCATATTGCTATCTGATGATGTATGACTTATGGCAACATCGAATGTCCACCGAGTGACTATCTTTTCGCATCAAAAATATGATGTTGCCTGCTTACGCGCTGTAGGCATCCATTACACAGGGGATTGGCTACTATGGCACCTTAACAGTCTTGTAGTCAATGAGATAAGCTCTCCAGGGATATACAGTTGACGTGGGTGAGAGAAAGCAAGCCCTAGAACTTTTAAAATGCGTAATGCGAACTATTGCTACCTGGCTCACGTCCCGTGACCACACCTGACAACACTTACTAAAACATCTGCCCATTTCCAGTTGTAAGGTCTATCAATCCCATTTTGTTTTCTGATATCGTTTACATGTTCTGGAAGCCATCTGATGTCTTTCCAGCTCTAGTCATCAATAATTAACTTTTAGCATGTCAATGAAAGATGACTTTCAAAATATAAAAACAATGTACAAGATGGCGCCGGAGAACAAGGCTGACGTTTTACGTATTCCTAACTAATTGTGTTTTTTGTTTGTTTCTTTACATTGTTTGTAACTTATTTTTTAAACTTATTTTGTACATAATGTTGCTGCTACCATCTCTTATGACCGAAAATAACTTTTGTGCATCAGAACTGCAATTACTCAACACGGACTGGCAGAATCCTTTTTTTCAGTTAACGAGTCAGACGAGCCCGACGTGAATGATATACTGCTCCTCCGGGAACAGGCCCAGATCCTTTGCGTGAAGAGAAAGTGGAGAAAAGAGGGCTGGCTGCCTCCTGAGAATTCGTAGGCGATCAAATAAACCCCAACTTCCATCCATTCTGCTAGCAAACGTGCAATCTTTGGAAAATAAAATCGATGACCTGCGTGGAAGATTAAACTACCAACGGGACATTCAAAACTGTAATATCTTATGCTTCATGGAGTCGTGGCTGAATGACGAAATTATCAACATACAGCTAGCTGGCTGGTTATACGCTGTATTGGCAAGACAGAACTGTGTGCGTCTGGTAAGACAAGGGGAGGCGGACTATGTATTTATGTAAATAACAGCTGTTGCACAATATCTAAGGAAGTCTCGAGGTTTTGCTCGCCTGAGGGAGAGTATCTCATGATAAGCTGTAGACCACACTATCTACCTAGAGAGTTTTCATCTGTTTTTTTCGTAGCTGTCTACATACCACCACAGACTGATGCTGGCACTAAGACTGCACTGAATGAGCTGTATTCCGCCATAAGCAAACAGGAAATCGCTCACCCAGAGGCGGCGCTCCTAGTAGCCTGGGACTTTAATGCAGGGAAACTTAAATCCGTCTTACTAAATTTCTATCAGCATGTTACATGTGCAACCAGAGGGGAAAAAAACTCTGTACTACCTTTACTCCACACACAGAGGCACATAGAAAGCTCTCCCTCACCCTCCATTTGGCAAATCTGAACATAATTCTATCCTCCTGATTCCTGCTTTACAAACAAAAATTAGAGCAGGAAGCACCAGTGAGTTGATCAATAAAAAGGTGGTCAGTTGAAGCAGATGCTAAGCTACAGGACTCTTTTGCTAGCACAGACTGGAATATGTTCCGGGATTCCTCTGATGGCATTGAGGAGTACAGGATATCAGTCATTGGCTTCATCAATAAGTGTATCGATGACGTCGTCCCCACAGTGACTGTATGTACATACCCCAACCAGAAGCCATGGATTAGAGGCAACATTCGCACTGAGCTAACGGCTAGCGCTGCCGCTTTCAGGGAGCAGGACTCTAACCCGGAAGCTTATAAGAAATCCTGCTATTGTCACGCCCTGACCTTAGTTATCTTTATTTTCTTTATTATTTTGGTTAGGTCAGGGTGTGACGAGGGTGGTATGTGTGTTTTTGTCTTGTCTAGGGTTTTGGGTATGTCTAGGTGTGCATGTGTAGTCTAGGCATTATGTAGGTCTATGGCAGCTGTTTATCGTTGTCTCTGATTGGGGATCCTATTTAGGTTGCCATTTTCCAGTTTGGTTTGTGGGTGATTGTCTAGGTGATGTTGCATGTCTGCACGCGTGTCATTTAGCGTTGACGTTCGTTTTGCTGTTTTGTATTAGTTTGTTAAGTGTTCTTCGTTTCATTAAAGAAGATGTATTCACATCACACTGCACTTTGGTCTCCTTCCTACGACGAACGTGACAGCTATGCCCTCCGATGAACCATCAAACAGGCAAAGCATCAATACAGGACGAAGATCGAATCGTACTACACTGGCTCTGACGCTCATCGGATGTGGCAGGGCTTGCAAACCATTACAGACTACAAAGGGAATCACAGCCGAGAGCTGCCCAGTGACACGAGCCAACCAGATGAGCTAAACTACTTCCACGCTCGCTTCGGGGCAAATAACACCGAAACATGCATGAGAGCACCAGCTGTTCGAAAAGACTTTGTGATCACGCTCTCAGCAGCCGATGTGAGTAAGACCTTAAAACAGGTCAACATTCACAAGGCCGCAGGGCCAGACAGATTACCAGGACGTGTACTGCGAGCATGTGCTGACCAAGTGTCTTCACTGACATTTTCAACCTCTCCCTGTCCGTGTCTGTAATCCCAACATGTTTTAAGCAGACCACCATAGTCCCTGTGCCCAGGAACACTAAGGTAACCTGCCTAAATGACTACTGACCCGTAGCACTCACGTCTGTAGCCATGAAGTGCTTTGAAAGGCTGGTCATGGCTCACATCAACACCATTATCCCAGAAACCCTAGACCCATGCCAATTTTCATACCGCCCAAACAGAGCCACAGATGATGCAATCTCTATCGCACTCCATACTGCCCTTTCCCACCTGGACAAAATAACACCTGTGTGAGAATGCTATTCATTGACTACAGCTCAGCGTTCAACACCATAGTGCCCTCAAAGCTCATCAATAAGCTAAGGACCCTGGGACTTAATGCCTCCCTCTGCAACTAGATCCTAGACTTCCTAATTGGCCACCCCCAGGTGGTAATGGTAGGTAACACTACATCCGCCGTGCTGATTCTCAATACTGGGGCCCCTCGGGGGTGCGTGCTCAGTCCCCTACTGTACTCATTGTTCACTCATGACTGCACGTTCAGGCACGACTCCGACACCATCATTAAATTTACCGATGACACAACAGTAGGCCTGATCACCGACAACGATGAGACAGAATATAGGGAGGAGATCAGAGACCTGGCCGTGTGGTGCCAGGACAACAACCTCTCCCTCAACGTGATCAAGACAAAGGAGATGATTGTCGACTACAGGAAAAAGAGGACCGAGAATGCCCCCATTCTCATCAACGGGACTGTAGTGGAGCAGGTTGAGAGCTTCAAGTTCCTTGGTGTCCACATCACCAACAAACGAACATGGTCCAAGCACACCAAGGCAGTTGTGAAGCGGGCATGACAAAACCTATTCCCCCTAAGGAGACTGAAAAGATTTGGGATGGGTTCTCAGATCCTCAAAATGTTCTACAGCTGCACCGTCGAGAGCATTCTGACTGGTTACATCACTGCCTGGTACGGCAACTGCTCGGCCTCCGATCACAAGGCACTACAGAGGGCAGTGCGTACGGCCCAGTACATCACTGGGGCCAAGCTTCCTGCCATCCAGGACCTCTACAGCAGGCGGTGCCCTAAACATTGTCAAAGACTCCAGCCGCCCTATTCTTTTTTTTACTGCATTGTTGGTTAGGGGCTCTTAAGTAAGCATTTCACTGTACGGTCTACACCTGTTGTATTCAGCGCATGTGACTAATAAAATTAGATTTTATTTATTTTGTGAGTGCTTGATCTTGTGTATTCTGAACTATGTAACTCCTATCTTCTGATAATTTCCTCATAATCGCCAAGATGGCTTCTTTCCAAATATGCTAAGTTTTTGCATGTCAGAATCATGTAATTAAACATGAATAGCAGTTACTTTTGGGTATGTCTATTTAGGTGGAAATCTACATTTTGCCATTATATTTAAGTTACAGACGCACAACTATTGCACTCCCTAGACATGCTAACCTCTCACCATTACAATAACAAGGGAGGTAAGCATTATTGGGGAGGTATGATATTTGTGCGTTGGTAACTTTCTCATTCATCATTTTTCACGATTCATTCAGGATTATCTGTAATCATGGTAGAATCCACATTAATGTATAAATGTTTAAAAACATATTCTATTCTTATTTACAATAAAAGTGACTCCAAAATGACGCAATACATTATTTACCATTAATTTCTATTGGACACAAAATAATCTGAAACACAACCAAAACAAACAGTAAATGTATCCAACAAATGTGTAGCGTTACAAGCTTGATGTAGTCATTGCATGCTATGAATATGGGACCAAATACTGTACTTACCTTTTTACTACTTAAATAAACATATATACGTGAATTTGTCCCAATACTTTTGGTCCCCTAAAATTGGGGGATTATGTACAAAAAGTACTGTAATTTCTAAACGGTTCATCTGATAAGAATGAAAATAACCTCATAGTCATTGTTTTATTTCAAATCCAAACTTTTGAAATATACAGTCAGAAGAAGAAATGCTTCACTGTCCCAATAATTACAAAGAGCACTGTATGTATAATCTATGTCTGGGTGAACATTTCCAAAAGCCCCAAAGGTCGTCTTTTAAAACAAAAAATATACACCTTTTATTTTCTAAGTGGAGGTTTTGGGCAAAATACCCAGTTGAAAAGGTGGTTGTCCTAATCAGAACACATCGTCCTAGGATGGCCTCGTATAGGCCTACTCTATCATGAGTATAGATAGTGGCTTCTGTTTCACATGCAGTGGAGCTATATCTCAAACTCTAATTTAATTATGCGTCAAGGGAGGGGGCTTGTCATAATACATGTATAGAGCCCCACTTTTTCTCCTTTTGGGGATGACAGATGCAATTACAGCAATGTACAATACCACTACACACACATTAGTCATCATCATCAGAGGTAAGGCCTCCTCTGGGCGCTGGGCTGCAGTGGCCTGCTCCCTGGGGTGTCTTTCTCTGCTGTTTACATTAAACACTCTCTATTCTGTCATCATCACAGAGCCAGGCCTTTTCATTAGTTTTGCACAGAAAGAGGAAGAAAGAAGGAGGGAAAAGACAAGAAGAATAAGGAGAAGGAGGTGATTGGAATTGTGCCCTCCTTTCTGCAGCTGTTGAGGGGAGAAGAGAGGGATGGAAGGAAGAAGGGAGGGAGAGAGAGGGAGGGACAAGTCCTCTGGGAGTAATTGCATGGTTTTCTGTGTGTTTCTGTCGGAATAACACATTTTCTGTCTGGGAGAGGCTGCGAGAAGTTTGATTAAAGCTTCGCCACCGAGCGGAGAGAACAGGCTGATTACTGAGGAAATTATACAGGGTCAGGAAGGATATGCTGTGTTACCCCCAGAAAGCAGAGAGAAAGAAAGGAGCAGAGGGAAAGAAAGGAAGGACAAAGTGAACACATTGCGCTGAGTGCAGCCAACATTCAAATGAGACAATGGTCCGTAAATGGCAGCTCCAGATGTAATTAACTGGTCTATCATCCCTGGAAAGAGACAGACATCTGCCTCAGCTCTCCTCTTCTGTGGGAGTGTTGGCTGTGAGTTAGTGAGGTACAATGAATCTACAGCTTCTAGTTATGTCTGTGTGTACTAAGGAACAATCCTGCTCTATGTGCCACTGGGAACAATAGGGAAATGTACTTTTCTTTCAAAGTTAATCAGCCATTCCTATTGTTTGGCACAACAGCAGATTTGTTTTTAAGAAAACATATGTTAACATATTAAAAGAGAGAGAAACAGACTCTTGCCAAAACATGAACAGATGACTCTCCTGATGCAGAGAAAAGCAATACGAAATTGTGGGAATGAAAAAGAGCCTAAGACTTTCTCCTAAAAGCCAGCCACATGTTTGTTTTTTTGAGAGGCTTAAAAAAAAGAGAGAGAGTTGGGGAGAAGGAAGGAGAGACAAGGGAGTGTTGTGAGGTGATGAGCAAGAGAGCATGGTGGATGGAGGATAAATAGGAAGAGCATTGGGAAGGAATAAAGTACAGGTATGAGAGAGAGAGAGAGAGAGAGAGAGAGAAGAGAGAGAGAGAGAGAGAGAGAGAGAGAGAAAGACAGAGGATGAAAGTCTTTGTGATTAGGCGCTCTAGCAGCTGTGTCTGTGTGTGTGTGATTTCAGACTGCAGTGCATCAGTGATAATGTGTTGATTTTGTTGGAGGCAGCTGTTCCCTGGCTCTCTCTTCTTAATGATCACAAGGAGACATGTTATTTTTGGAATACCATCCTCTCTGATGCTGGGCGTTTCCCCACTGAACACAGAGAGAGAACGACAGTGGAAAATTAGGAGAAGGAGAGAAAAAGTGGGAGAGAGAGAGAGAAGCCTAATTATGGCTTTGAAATCGTTCAGTGCTAATTACTGTCCGCCCACGAAGGTCTCTCTCTTTCTCTATCTTTTTTTCTCCCTTCCTCCCCCTCTCTCATAATATTCTCTATCATCAGAACTTATCACTCTCTATTTCTATTCCCATTCTCTCTCTGACCTGCCAGCTCTCTTTTTCTCCCTCCCTACCTACCACACTCTTTCCTTCCTCTCACTGAGCCTCTACATACAAAGTGATAATCCCCTCCTTACAAATGGAATGAGAATCAAACAGAAATCCCTTTCAGTTCCATTTCCTTTACAGTGGAGCACCATACACTAGGTTTTTAATGAGGGAGATTAGTGTTTACTGTTTTCTCTATTTGTTTGTTTCTCTTCTTCCTCTCCTGACAGCAGCATTGAGACACTCGCACTCAGTCAAGTCTCTCTCTCTCTCTCTCTCTCTCTCTCTCTCTCTCTCTCTCTCTCTCTCTCTCTCTCTCTCTCTCTCTCTCTCTCTCTCTCTCTCTCTCTCTCTCTCTCTCTCTCTCTCTCTCTCTCTCTCTCTCTCTCTCTCTCTCTCTCTCTCTCTCTCTCTCTCTCTCTCTCGCTCTCTGTGATTAAATCCTATTATATGGAGTAGTCCCATAAGAATGCTATTATAAAGTCTCCAGTTCAAAACAGATTACCATTATGTGGTCAGGCCGTTACTCTGGCTGACCACATTAGACCCTGGTCACGTTGGGCCTACCAGGTGTGTGGAAGGGCCAGGGGTTAGCAGTGACGTCCGTGATTGGACAGCTGTGTCTGAGGAAGAACAAACAAACAGTAAGTGACCTTGAGCTCGACTAAACTTTGCCACAAACAACTTCCTGCATCTCCAAATTCCCTCTGTATTCATGAGCATCTGGTTGGGCTTGACCCGCAAGGAGCAGAGCTGCATTCTAAAGACTTGGCCGGGATCTTTATTTTTGTTGCATTCCTTTTGTTTTGTCGTTGACGTTCTTTTGGCTTGGGGGACTTAGTGTCGCTCTGCTGTTCGAGCATTCTGCTTTCCGACAAATCACAGTATCTGATTTGTGTGTGCGTGCATGTGCGTGTGTAAACTTTGCCTGTATGCGTTCTTGTGCTTGTGTCCACAGATGGGTTGACAGAGAGAGACATAGCTCTCCTGTGAATGTGTGTGTCTGGGGGTTCTAAGAGAGACAGAAGGTGTGCCAGTGTAAGCCTGTGTATGGCGCTGGCCCCAGTTCCTGTCAACTTCACCAAATGTTTAAGCACATGATGCAGGTCAGCTCAGCTATCAGGGCTGGAGCTTACGGGTCAACACTCCAGGTCTAACAGTCTTTTGACTTCAATCTGTTCACTGCAATCTGGGTTGGGTTACTTTGAGGCTACATGCACTACATGTAGTATGTGGTAAGGTAATATATATTAGGTACTGGTATAGTGTCCACATAATATGGAGGGAGTATAGGTATTTATTGTTGATGAATGAATGTATTATAAGAGATTCCATCTTCCATGGGTATTCCAGCCCTTCACGTGTGTGTGTGTGTGTGTGTGTGCGTGCGTGCATTGGTATGAGTGTATGTTTGTGCTTGTATGTATGTTCAGGTGTATCTAGGATTGCTTGCTGACAATGAGGTTCAGAGAGTTGAGCCAAGAATATTTCACAAGCCTGATTAGAGTGCCAGTGACATTTTGTCCCCTTTCCTAATTAGAATACTAAATGACAGTGCTGGCCATCATTACATGAGGAAGTGACATCGCTAAAGGCCAAAGGGCCTTCTTCTCAGCTGTGCTTTGAGTGACACGAACATCGCCGAGGTAACACTTGAGTCACAACACCTGTGTCAGGTTATTGTGGACATGCCATGAAGACCATGTTGCACCCTATCAGTTTCGAGACCCCAGCAAAAATCGACTTTTCATTTATCTGACTTTCCTTTATCTGCATGTCCAGACCTTATATTTAGCCTCACAATTAAGTGTTTAACCAATTTCTTTTCAGGACAACCAGGGCTACAAGTAGAACACAAAACAATTTGACATAAACATTTGGATTTATGATTATAATTATTTTTCTTATCTATTTTTCTTTTATATTTACATGTGCAGTTGAAGTCAGAATTTTACATACACTTTTTTCAACCACTCCACGTTTTTCAACCACTCCACAAATGTCTTGTTAACAAACTATAGTTTTGGCAAGTCGGTTAAGGACATCTACTTTGTGCATGACACAAGTAATTTTTCCAACAATTGTTTACATACAGATTATTTCACTTATAATTCACTGTATCACAATTCCAGTAGGTCAGAAGTTTACATACACTAAAATTGACTGTGCCTTTAAACAGCTTTTAAAATTCCAGAAAATTATGTCATGGCTTTAGAAGCTTCTGATAGGCTATTTGACATTATTTGAGTCAATTGGAGATGTACCTGTGGATGTATTTCAAGGCCTACCTTCAAACTCAGTGCCTCTTTGCTTGACATCATGGGGAAATCAAAAGAAATCAGCCAAGACCTCAGAAAGAAAATTGTAGACCTCCACAAGTCTGGTTCATCATTGGGAGCAATTTCCAAATGGCTGAAGGTACCACGTTCATCTGTACAAAAAATAGTACGCAAGTATAAACACCATGGGACCACGCAGCCGTACTTTTGTGCGAAAATCCCAGAACAACAGCAAAGGACCTTGTGAAGATGCTGGAAGAAACAGGTACAAAAGTATCTATATCCACAGTAAAACGAGTCCTATATCGACATAACCTGAAAGACTGCTCAGCAAGGAACAAGCCACTGCTCCAAAACCGCCATAAAAAAGCCAGACTACGGCTTGCAACTACACATGGGGACAAAGATCGTACTTTTTGGAGAAGTGTCATCTGGTCCGACGAAACAAAAATAGAACTGTTTGGCCATAATGACCGATCGTTATGTTTGGAGGAAAAAGGGGGAGAATTGCAAGCTGAGGAACACCATCCCAACCGTGAAGCACGGGGTGGCAGCATCATGTTGTGGGGGTGCTTTGCTGCAGGAGGGACTGGTGCACTTCACGAAATAGATGGCATCATGAGAAAGGAAAACTATGTGGTTATATTGAAGCAACATCTCAAGACATCAGTCAGGAACTTAAAGCTTGGTCGCAAATGGGTCTTCCAAATGGAAAATGACCCCAAGCATACTTCCAAAGTTGTGGCAAAATGGCTTAAGGACAACAAAGTCAAGGTATTGGAGTGGCCATCACAAAGCCCTGACCTCAATCCTATAGAAAATATGTGGGCAGAACTGAAAAAGAATGTGCGAGCAAGGAGGCCTACAAACCTGACTCAGTTACACCAGCTCTGTCAGGAGGAATGGGCCAAAATTCAACCAACTTATTGTGGGAAGCTTGAGGAAGGCTACCCAAAACGTTTGACCCAAGTTAAACAATTTAAAGGCAATGCTACCAAATACTAATTGATGTTATAAGCAAACAATAAAATGTTCATCTAGTGGCGGCACTCCTAGTGGCCAGGAACTTTAATGCAGGAAAACTGAAATCCATTTGACTTCATTTCTACCATCATGTCAAATGTGCAACTAGAGGATAAAAAATTTAAAATAAACACCTTTACTCCACACACAGAGACGCTCTCCCTCCTTCTCCATTTGGCAAATCTGACCAGAACTCTATCCTCCTGATTCCTGATTCCAAGCAAAAACTCAGAGAGGAAGTATCAGTGACGCACTCAATATGGAAGTGGTCCGATGAAGCGAATGCTAAGCTGCAGGACTGTTTCGCTAGCACAGACTGCAATATGTTCGGGGATTCATCCAATGGCATTGAGGAGTTTATCACATCATTCACCGGCTTCATTAATAAATGCATCGACACGTCGTCCCCACAGTGACCGTACGTACATTTTACAAGCAGAAGTGATGGATTACAGGCAACATGCACACGAGAGCACCAGCTGTTCCGGACCACTGTGTGATCACGTTTTCCGTAGGCGATGTGAGTAAGCCCTTTAACATTCACAAGGTCGCAGGGCCAGAAAGATTACCAGGATGCGTACTCAGAGCATGTGCTGACCAGCTGGCAGGTGTCTTCACTGATATTTTCAATCTCTCCCTGACCCAGTCTGTAATACCTACATGTTTCAAGCAGACCGCCATAGAACTTGTGCCCAGGAACACCAAGCTAACCTGCCTAAATGACTACCACCCCGTAGCACTCACATCTGTATCCGTGAAATGCTTTGAAAGGCTGGTCATGGCTCACATCAACACCATCATCTCAGAAACCCTTGACCCACTCCATTTCGCATTCTGCCCCAACAGATCCACAGATGACGCAATCTCTATGGCCCTCCGCACTACTTTTTCCCACCTGGACAAAATGAACACCTACGTGAGAATGCTGTTCATTGACTACAGCTCAGCGTTCAACACCATAGTGCCCTCAAAGCTCATCATTAAGCTAAGGACCCTGGGACTGAATACCTCCCTCTGCAACTGGATCCTGGACTTCCTGACGGGCCGCCCCCAGGTGGGGAGGGTAGGCAACAACACATCTGCCACGATGACCCATGACACGGGGGCCCCTCAGGGGTGCATGCTTTGTCCCCTCCTGTACTCCCTGTTCACTCGCTACTGCGTGGCCATGCATGACTCCAACACCATCATTAAGTTTGCCGACAACACAATGGTGGTTGGCCTGATCACCGACGACAATGAGACAGCCTATAGGGAGGAAGTCAGAGACTTGGTAGTGTAGTGCCTGGACAACAACCTCTCTCTCAACGTGAGCAAGACAATGGGGCTGATCATGGACTACAGGAAAGGGAGGGCCAAGCACACCCCGATTCACATCAACGAGGCTATAGTGGAGAGGGTTGAGAGCTTCAAGTTACTTGGTGTCCACATCACTAAGGACCTATGGTCCAAACACACCAAGACAGTCGTGAAGAGGGCACGACAATGCCTTTTCCCCCTCAAGAGGCTGTAAGATTTGTCATGGGATCTCGGATCCTCAAAAAGTTCTACAGCTGCACCATCGAGGGCATCCTGACTGGTTGCATCACTGCTTGGTATGGCAATTGCTCGGCATCCAACTGCAAGGTGCTAGAAAGGGTAGTGCGTACAGCCCACTACATCACTGGGGCCAAGCGTCTTGCCATCCAGGACCTCTATACCAGGTCGTGCCAGAGGAAGGCCCTAAACATTTTCAAACACTCTAGCCACCCAAGTCATAGACTGTTCTCTCTGCTACCGCACGGCAAGTCTGAGACCAAAATGCTCCTTAACAGCTTCTATCCCCAAGCCATAAGACTGCTGAACAGTTAATCAAACTGTTGATTACCCAGACTATTTGCATTGAGCCCTTTATTTTTATTTCTTAAGATTTTTTGCACTGACTCTCTTGCACAGGCTCGATGTATACTCACTGGACTCCAACACACACACACACACACACACAAAACCCCCACACACACATGCATATTGACACCACACACACACATACCAGTGGCGGTCGGTGCCGTTTTGAGGGAGGCCTATAATTGTTGGAGGACTATAATTTTTTTCATGAACATGGCCTTATTTCTAATACAGCTTATGGCATTGTTGAATGCTCATTTCTGTTTGTTTGGTTACCACGGCAAGTACTGTAGCTATCTAGTAAACTTATTAGCTATCTCAGTGGATGTTGAACACATTTCTACTGGAAAAGGAACTTATTTCTTGTGGCAAATGTGTTAAATTATAGCCATGGTATAAAAGGGATAATCAACTCGGGGCTCTATGCGTTCTCTGGAAAATAATGCAACTCCCCTCCGCTAGAGCGTCGTCACACCTTCAAGTCGTTCATTATTTTCCATAGAACGCATAGCCACTCGTTGATTATCCCTTACATATTGGTTAACGGTCAATCATATTTTATTCACCCAGTTCAATGTAATGTAGGCTACTACATGATGCTACAATCATCCCTGTACCCATCATGAAGGAAAGTTTACAACGTACGCTAGGGGCACAGGTCGAGAGAAATTTGAGTAATCAAGGTGACAAACATTGACACATTCAATACCGCCTTGTACACTCTTGTCTGAATCTAGATGATCTTGGGTGTAATCATTAGTTCAACAGTTGCAAACAAGAGTTTCTATTGGCCAAATTCAGGTATGTTTCTCCCTGTTTCATTCCGTTTGTTTCCATTTAAAAAAAGTTTTTCAACAGAATCGGCAGAATGAATCACACACCTGATCACACTCAAACACAGTTCACTTTCATAGCAGCCTTTTATCATTGTATAATTTCTTCTCACATCTAAGCGCTCTCCTCCTCTCACCTTTTCACTTCGCTTGTGGACTTATCAGCTGTCTGTAACCAGGCGAAAAAAAACGTTCCCAAACTAAACCTTCATATTGTAACTGATAACCAATACACACAGCCTACATTGTTGTCAGCTTATTATAACGTCATAGTCCACATAGCTACTAAAACATTAGTAAACACGCTACAATCATCCAGTATAGTCTACATTTGAAAAGCAGTTTAGCAGTTACACCGGCAGGACTCAGTGGTAATAAATTAATAAAACCAAAAGCTTACCTTGGCTTGGAAGACTTCCAGTGTTGGATATCCATAGCCATCTAGCTAACATAGCATCCCTCTCTGTTTGAGCCAGGTGTTTGAGTAGGCTAAACTAGCTAGTTGCATTCACTAGCTAAATATAGCTTTCTTTCTCGCTCTCTTTCTCTCTCTTGCTTACCCTTAATTTTGGAAGAAATTAAATTGTTCAAAACTGTTAAACTATTGTCTTTCTCTCTCTGAGTCAACTACTCACCACATGTTATGCACTGCAGTGCTAGCTAGCTGTAGCTTATGCTTTCAGTACTATATTAATTATCTGATCCTTTGATTGGGTGGACAACATGTCAGTTCATGCTGCAAGAGGTTGGAGGATGTCCTCTGGAAGTTGTCATAATTACTGTGTAAGTCTATGGAATGGTTTGAGAACCATGAGCCTCCTAGGTTTTGTATTGAAGTCAATGTAAAAACAGGAGGACAGAAGCTAGCTAGCTAAACCATGGTGCGACCCGACAGAGTGCTGCTGAGGCAACTGTAGACTTTCATTGCAAAACAGTCTGTTTTAATCAATAATTTGGGAACATTCATATGTTTAGCATAGTTTTATCTAAAAAGGTTAACTTTTTAAATGTTTCATTATTTTTATGAAATTCACTGAGGAGGATGTTCCTCCCCTTCCTCCTCTGAGGAGCCTCCACTGACACACACACACACACACACACGCACGCACGCACGCACGCACGCACGCACGCACGCACGCACACACACACACACACACACACACACACACACACACACGCGCGCGCACACACACACACACACACACACACACACATACACACACACACACATTCACATCCCTACACACTCTTCACATATGCTGCTGCTACTCTCTGTTTATTATCTATGCATAGTCACTCTACCCCTACCTTCAAGTACATACAGTGCCTTTGGGAATTCCTTCGACCTCGAGGCTTGGTTTTTGCTCTGACATACACTGTCAACTGTGGGACCTTATATAGACAGGAGTGTGCCTTTCCAAATCATGTCCAATAAATTGAATTTACCACAGGTGGACTACAATCAAGTTGTAGAAACATCTAAAGCAGGGGTGTCAAACTCATTCCACGGAGGGCCTAGTGTCTGCAGGTTTTTGGTTTTTCCTTTCAATAAAGCCCTAGACAACCAGGTGTGGGGAGTTCCTAACTAATTAGTGATGTTAATTCATCAATCAAGTACAAGGGAGGAGCGAAAACCCGCAGACACTCGGCCCCCCGTGGAATGAGTTTGACACCTGTGATCTAAAGGATAGTCAATGGAAACAGAATGCACCTGAGTTCAATTTTTAGTATCATAGCAAAGGGTCTGAATACTTATGTAAATAAGGTACTTCTGTTTTTTATTTTGAAATATATTAGCAAAAATTTCAAAAAAACTGTTTTCGCTTTGTCATTATGGGGTATTGTGTGTAGACTGATGAGGAAAAACAACATATTTAATACATTTTAGAATAAGGCTGTAGCGTAACAAAAAGTGAAGGCGTCTGAATACTTTCCGAATGCACTGTAAATGCAGATGGTGTTGAAATTAACGAGACCAGTGTTCCCACTGGGCACTGTTTCAAAACTATATTCCATAGAGTTTCAGTATGGTTTCTTAACTTTTAATCTATTCAATTTCCCCATCCATTCCTTCTGCATCCAATATGGGCACATCCTCAAAGCACACTGTTTCAATTTCTTACATTAACCTTCAAATATGAAAGAACACACAGAGAGGTGCAGCCGTGGTATTGGCATTTCAGCTTCCCATAGCTCACGGAATAACATCCTGAGTGACATATGCAAATCAGGACGATAATACCTTGGCAACACAGCCCCCCCCCCCCCCCCCCCCCCCAGCCCCCAGTACAACACCAAGACAGAGAATAGCCTCATAATCTTCCTTATTAATCACAATTTCTGGCAAAATCCATCAAATATCATTTGGCAAACAATCTCCTGGTATTTATTCAGACTGGGGGTTATTGGTATTTGCACTGTGAGTGTTTGCTCGACGGAGCTCTATAAAGCTGCAAGTTAATTGTGTTATTATTATACGTTTCAGCACGAGGCCTTCTCCCTCCATCCAAATATTTGACATCCAAACTTTTGTAGGCAAACTCAGTTGTTCTGTAGATTCTCTATATTTCATTGCAGGTTGGTGCAGGCGCACACTAGCACAGACGCATGCACATGCAGTTATGCACACAGACACACTAGCTACCTGTCAAAACAACAGAAATATTACCCCTTTTATTAGTTGCACTTGAGTACCGACAAATCCTCACAAAATTGCCCTCACAAACCTATCAATCCCAATGTATGGTACAGAAACTCAATGAGCGTATTGAGTTAGAGTAAGGCCAAGGAGAGAAAGATAGAGAGATGAGTGACATGATCCTACAGCTACACTCCCCTACGTATTTATTTGTACAGTTAAGCTAAAACTGTAACGATCGTCTAAGGGAGGAGACCAAAACACAGCGTGGTAAGTGTTCATGTCCTTCAGTGTCCTTTATTAGAAAAGTGAACACTATGACAAAAATAACAAAGAGATACACGAAAATCGAACAACACGAAACAGTTCTGTCTGGTACAGACACAAAGACAGAAAACAACTACCCACAAAACACAGGTGGGAAAAGGCTACCTAAGTATGGTTCTCAATCAGAGACAACGATAGACAGCTGCCTCTGATTGAGAACCACACCCGGCCAAACACATAGAAATAGAAAACATAGAACAAAAACATAGAATGCCCACCCCAACTCACGCCCTGACCAACCAAAATAGAGACTTAAAAAGGATCTCTAAGGTCAGGGCGTGACAAAAACTTTTAAAATGTTTCATATGAGACACCTGTACAGAATGTCACCTTTTATTTTGGAGTATTTCCATACATATCTGTTTTGCCCTTTAAAAATTAAGCACTTCATGTATCTAGTCCCCCATTTGAAGGTGTCATAAGTATTTTGAGAAGTTCACTTATGGGAGTGAACGTTATTTATAATTAGGGTTACCTGGAGAAAATCGGACCTCTCTGAAATGAAAATGGATGGCCCTCCTTTCAGCAAATATACAGTACCAGCCAAAAGTTTAGACACACCTACTCATTCCAGGGTTTTACTTTATTTTTTACTATTTTCTACAGTGTATAATAATAGTGAAGACATCAAAACTATGAAATAACACATATGGAATCATCTAGTAACCGAATAAGTTTTAAACAAATCAAAATATGTTTTATATTTGAGAATCTTCAAAGTAGCCACCCTTTGCCTTGATGCAGCTTTGCACACTCTTGGCATTCTCTCAACCAGCTTCAAGAAAAACCCTTGAATGAGTAGGTGTGTCCAAACTTTTGACGGGTACTATATATTTTAACTAAACTCTCCCTGAACGCTTGAAAGAAATGTAATATCAGAGGACATATCTACCGTTTACCCTCTCTTCTTGGACAGACCAGAGCCTTAGATATGCAGTTTTATAAACTGTTCTTCATCCTGTAAGCATTACATGGCAACGCAGACATTTTGATATCGCACATGGCTGGCTGCTAGCTAGAAGGTTGTGGGTTCGCAGACCACCGTGGACAAGAGTAGGGGTGGAAAGATCACCTTCATAGTAGAAACACTGCATGAATGTTTCATCATATTTGCAGGTCCAGAAAAAAATGCCTTTTATAAACTTTTCATGCAATTCTACATCATTTTACTTATTAGCAGAATCTTTTTTAATACCACACAAATTATCGAAATTACAGGCTAAGAATGGACAGAGAGATAGGCCTATGTGCTCATCTTATCATATTCTCCAATGCCAAATCACTGTGTCTTGTTTGCAATGAAACTGTCCCTGTTTGCAAATAATTATATCTGAGAAGTCATTAGGAAACTGAGCATGGTACTTTCAAAAGTTAGGCCTAACTTTCCACCCCAGACAGAGTAGGCCTACCTTTCCACCCCAGACAGAATAGGCCTACCTTTCCACCCCAGACAGAGTAGGCCTACCTTTCCACCCCAGACAGAATAGGCCTACCTTTCCACCCCAGACAGAGTAGGCCTACCTTTCCACCCCAGACAGAATAGGCCTACCTTTCCACCCCAGACAGAGTAGGCCTACCTTTCCACCCCAGACAGAATATGCCTACCTTTCCACCCCAGATAGAGTAGGCCTACCTTTCCACCTCAGACAGAGTAGGTCTACCTTTCCACCCCAGACAGAGTAGGGCTACCTTTCCACCCCAGACAGTGTAGGCCTACCTTTCCACCCCAGACAGAGTAGGCCTACCTTTCCACCCCAGACAGAATAGGCCTACCTTTCCACCCCAGACAGTGTAGGCCTACCTTTCCACCCCAGACAGAGTAGGCCTACCTTTCCACCCCAGACAGAGTAGGTCTACCTTTCCACCCCAGACAGTGTAAGCCTACCTTTCCACCCCAGACAGAGTAGACCTACCTTTCCACCCCAGACAGTGTAGGCCTACCTTTCCACCTCAGACAGAGTAGACCTACCTTTCCACCCCAGACAGTGTAGGCCTACCTTTCCACCTCAGACAGAGTAGACCTACCTTTCCACCCCAGACAGAGTAGGCCTACCTTTCCACCCCAGACAGAATAGGCCTACCTTTCCACCCCAGACAGAGTAGGCCTACCTTTCCACCCCAGACAGAATAGGCCTACCTTTCCACCCCAGACAGAGTAGGCCTACCTTTCCACCCCAGACAGAATAGGCCTACCTTTCCACCCCAGATAGAGTAGGCCTACCTTTCCACCTCAGACAGAGTAGGTCTACCTTTCCACCCCAGACAGAGTAGGGCTACCTTTCCACCCCAGACAGTGTAGACCTACCTTTCCACCCCAGACAGAGTAGGCCTACCTTTCCACCCCAGACAGAGTAGGCCTACCTTTCCACCCCAGACAGTGTAGGCCTACCTTTCCACCCCAGACAGAGTAGGCCTACCTTTCCACCCCAGACAGAGTAGGTCTACCTTTCCACCCCAGACAGTGTAGGCCTACCTTTCCACCCCAGACAGAGTAGACCTACCTTTCCACCCCAGACAGTGTAGGCCTACCTTTCCACCTCAGACAGAGTAGACCTACCTTTCCACCCCAGACAGAGTAGGACTACCTTTCCACCCCAGACAGTGTAGGCCTACCTTTCCACCCCAGACAGAGTAGGACTACCTTTCAACCCCAGACAGAGTAAGTAGACCTACCTTTCAACCCCAGACAGACTAGACCTACCTTTCCACCCCAGACAGACTAGACCTACCTTTCCACCCCAGACAGTGTAGGCATACCTTTCCACCTCAGACAGAGTAGTCCTACCTTTCCACCTCAGACAGAGTAGACCTACCTTTCAACCCCAGACAGAGTAGGACTACCTTTCCACCCCAGACAGTGTAGGCCTACCTTTCCACCCCAGACAGAGTAGGACTACCTTTCCACCCCAGACAGAGTAGACCTACCTTTCAACCCCAGACAGACTAGACCTACCTTTCCACCCCAGACAGACTAGACCTACCTTTCCACCCCAGACAGTGTAGGCCTACCTTTCCACCCCAGACAGACTAGACCTACCTTTCCACCCCAGACAGACTAGACCTACCTTTCCACCCCAGACAGACTAGACCTACCTTTCCACCCCAGACAGTGTAGGCCTACCTTTCCACCCCAGACAGACTAGACCTACCTTTCCACCCCAGACAGACTAGACCTACCTTTCCACCCCAGACAGACTAGACCTACCTTTCCACCCCAGACAGACTAGACCTACCTTTCCACCCCAGACAGACTAGACCTACCTTTCAACCCCAGACAGACTAGACCTACCTTTCCACCCCAGACAGACTAGACCTACCTTTCCACCCCAGACAGACTAGACCTACCTTTCAACCCCAGACAGACTAGACCTACCTTTCCACCCCAGACAGACTAGACCTACCTTTCAACCCCAGACAGACTAGACCTACCTTTCCACCCCAGACAGTGTAGGCCTACCAACGCAGAAAACGGTAAGCTTTAGCTGCTGGCTACTCTTCTTCCGTGTCTTAACCCAACGAGTGAAGGTCACAAGTGTTTGCCTAAAAGCTGTCTGCGTTTAAACATCTTCTATTGTACAGAAAGTGAATAGCTTAATCAATTGATAGTGACCGAATTAGATTACTTCCCTAACAAAGTCTATTTTGTGTCAACTCTGCTATTAGCTCAGCCTCTGAATGCCAAAGAAACTACACAATGATATCCCCATATGCATCAGAGACACATCTTTCCTGGGTACTTTAAAGCGGGTTTCTAGCATAAAGGATCATGGACCAAAGAACTGTTATACACTGAGTATACAAAACATTAAGGACAGCTGCTCTTTCCATAGACTGACCAGGTGAATCCAAATGAAAGCTATGATCCCTTATTGATATCACTTGTTAAACTCACTTCAATTAGTGTAGATAATGGGGAGGAGACAGATTAAAGAAGGATTTTTAAGGCTTGAGACATGGATTGTGTATGTGTGCCATTCAGAGGGTGACTGGGCAAGACAAAATATTTAAGTGCCTTTGAACGGGTATGGTAGTAGGTACCAGGTGCACCAGTTTGTGTCAAGAACCACAAAGCTGCTGGTTTTTCACACAACAGTTTCCCGTGTGTATCAAGAATGGTCCACTGCCCAAAAGACTTCCAGCCAACTTAACACAGCTGTGGGAAGCATTGGAGTCAACATGGGCCAGCATCCCTGTATATAATCTGATCCCTTTATTTTCTATAAAATAGCAAGGGGTAGGCCTGTGCTTTTTGCCATTTTCTTTAATAAAAGGTAGGCCTACGGCATACCTTCATACCCCCTCAATTTGAGCCTTGGTTTTAACTTAACAGCCCTTCACTGACACAGAGATAGGATATTTGAAGAGTGCATGGTGGGTGGAGGAATTGACCTACAAATCTATGGATATACAGTAGCAGCCAATAGCCTAATTTTGTCTGTCAAACAGGCCTACCTGTATAAATAGGCTCCAACACAAAGCCCTCTTGTTGTTAATAAAGTCTAATTAAAAGGAAGGCGGTTTAAATGAATTATGCCTACGCGAATTTGCCTACCTTCAGTACCATGAGCTGTCCATTTACGATTGATTATGCCGCGACTGCTGCTTCAAGTTTCAGCACCACAATGTAAGTTACTTGAATCTGGGTTATTGTGGGGTCAATAACTCTGATAAATACATCCTGGGCAAGAAACATATTGTTTTGAATAAAATCTATTATAGTAGCAGCAAGCTATCAAAGTGTACCTCGGGTCATCGTCATGTTCTCGCTCTCCTTCTCAAACTGAACTGGCTATAGGCTCGTCCAGGCACAAGATAGTGCATACATTTTTTTCAGGGGAGGGGGGGCTTTGAATCTCCTCTTGGACTGCCACTGTAGGCCTACACAGCACAGCCATTGGTTAGGCAGCACACAAAAAAGGTTTTCATCAGCAAGAGCAGAGCAGGCTGGGGCTCAGGGTTGGA
This sequence comes from Salvelinus namaycush, assembly GCF_016432855.1. NCBI lineage: Eukaryota > Metazoa > Chordata > Actinopteri > Salmoniformes > Salmonidae > Salvelinus > Salvelinus namaycush. The sequence continues at coordinate 16,446,787 of NC_052325.1, forward strand.
ATATCCATTATAGTGTGCAATGCAGCGCAGTTTTATTTACACCATCCCAGCAGCCATCTTAGAAATAGAACTTGCTCTGTGGTTCTCCCAACATGCACTTCGTAGCCTGTATAGCCTATAGGCTATGGATCATTTGATAAAGACCACACTAAATAGCCTATAGGTGCACTTGCTATTGCGAACCCAGCGGAGAATCTGAGATGAGGAGAGGCATCAAGCACACATCGATATATAGCCTAATAAACAACTCATTCTAAAACACTGAGAAATATAGACATTTTATCAAATCCAAATTACATGACCTGAAATTGAAGAAAAAGCATGACCCGCCCCCATTTTCCTCCCGGTAAACATTCTGTAAATTTCGATGTTATTCATCCCTAATCTGCATTAAAGTAGTCAAAATTGTAGTATTTGGTCCCATATATCACAAGCTTGGTGCAATAACTCCATCAAGCTTATGACTCTACAAACCTGTTGAATGCATTTGCAGTTTGTTTTGCTTGTGATTCAGATTATGTTGTGCCCAATAGAAATGAATGGTAAATAATGTATTGTGTCATTTTGGATTCACTTTTATTTTAAATAAGAATCGAACAGTTCTGAACACTTCTACGTTAATGTGGATGCTACCATGATTATGAATAATGATGAATAAACTGTGAATGATGATGAGTGACAAAGTTACAGAGGCACAAAGACCTCTGTAACGTTATCTGTAATCATGGTAGCGTCCCACATTAATGTGTTCAGAAACATATTCTATTATTATTTACAATAAAAGTGATTCCAAATTGGCACAATACATTATTTACCATTCATTTCTATTGTGCATAACATATTCGGAAACACAACCAAAACAAACAGCAAATGCATCCAACAAGTTTGTAGAGTCAAACCTTAATGCAGTCATTGCGTGCTAGGAATATGGGACCAAATACTAAACTTTTGACTACTTTAATACACATATAATGGAATTAGTCAAAATACTTATGACACCTTCAAATGGGGGGACAAGATACATAAAGTGTACGTAAAACAGATATGTATGAAAATCCCATTAAATAAAAAGTGACATATGAAACATTTGATCTCAAATCAAAAACTGAGGCGTATAGAGCCAAATTAAAAGTTTTAGCTCACTATCCAAATAAATATGTAAGGGAGTGTGCATGTCAGAAAGGTATGTTTGCAGTCATGTAAGGGAAAAGTAGAGATATATCTGTATTAGTTGCCGTCACTCAATGGATGGAGTTATAGAAACATCACCGGTAGAAGTAGTGGGAAGGCAGAAGGACACAACTGACCTGTCATTAGTATGGGTTCCTCGTCATGGCTGTCTTATAGCTCTATAGCTGTAGCACCAGGGGGGAGCAGCATGGGGCAAATTAGGTTGGATTTCATCTTTTAAGAAGCTATTAGTTCCTTTCTCACACCACGGGGCCGGTGTGTGTTCGTGGGTACAATCTTTTGAGTGTGTGTAAGACAGAAAGAGAGAGAGAGATAGAGGAGAAATTCTTACGTTTGAGATTTCCACATTTGAAATCATGTGAAACCATGTGTTTTTGGAACACTCACATGTGATTATATTTCACATGAAGTTTCATATCAAATCCAAATCTACCGCGAAATGCTTGCGAGCCCTTCTCAATGATGCAAAGTTTAAAAATAAAAACAAAAATAAAATAGTAACATGAAGAATAAAATAAAATACACAAGAATGGAGCTACATAGAAGGAGTACCAGTACCAGATCAATGTGCAGAGGTATGAAGTACTTGAGGTAGATATGTACATGAAGGCAGGGTAAAGTGACTAGGCATCAGGATAAGTAATAAAAAGAGTAAAATAAAGAACAGAGTAGCAGCAGCAAATAATGAGTGTAAAAGTGTGTGTGTGTGTGTGTGTGTGTGTGTGTGTGTGTGTGTGTGTGTGTGTGTGTGTGTGTGTGTGTGTGTGTGTGTGTGTGTGTGTTAGTATGCGGGTATGTTTGTAATGTGTCTGTTTGTGTGTGTGTGTGTCTGTGTCTGTAATGTGCATGTGTGTTTGGGTTGTGTGTGTGTGTGTGTGTATGTGTCTGTGTCTGTGTGTGTCTCTCTGTGTGTGTGTGTGTGTGTGTGTGTGTGTGTGTGTGTGTGTGTGTGTGTGTGTGTGTGTGTGTGTGTGTGTGTGTGTGTGTGTGTGTGTGTGTGTGTGTGTGTGTGTGTGTGTGTGCGCGTATGTAGTTGTAACGTTCGTCTTGTGGTGAATGAACGGACCAAGGCGCAGCGGGTGATGAATACATACTGATTTATTTATAACAAGACGAAAACACTAATGAACACTAGAACAAACTACAAAACAATAAACGAAGTCAACAGACCTGAACAAACGAACTTACATATAGACGAAGAACGCACGAACAGGAACAGACTACCTAAAACGAACGAACAAACGAAACAGTCCCGTGTGGTAATACACAGACACAGGAACAATCACCCACAAACAAACAGTGAGAACAGCCTACCTTAATATGGTTCTCAATCAGAGGAAACGTCAAACACCTGCCTCTAATTGAGAACCATATCAGGCAACACATTAACCCAACATAGAAAACACATAACATAGACTACCCACCCCAACTCACGCCCTGACCAACTAAACACATACAAAACAACAGAAAACAGGTCAGGAACGTGACAGTAGTGTACAGTATGTGAATGTGTGTGGGTTTTATGTGAAAGTGTCAGTGTAGTGTGTGTGAGCGAGTGTGTACAGTGCCTTCAGAAATAATTGACACCTCTTGACTTTTTCCTAAAAAAGTTTGCCTAAAAAAGTTCAGGAGTAAAAATGTTCTTAACAAGTCACATAACAAGTTGCATGGATTCACTCTGTGTGCAATAATAGTGTTTAACATGATTTTTTAATGACTACCTCATCTCTGTACCCCACACATACACGTATCTGCAAGGTCCCTCAGTCGAGCAGTGAGTTTCAAACACAGATTCAACCATAAAGACCTGTGAGTTTTTCCAATGCCTCGCGAAGAAGGGCACCTATTGGTTGAAAAAAACAACAGACATTGAATATCTCTTTGAGCATGGTGAAGTCATTAATTACACTACAAACATACAGTCACTACTATCAAGGCACAAGGCGAATGCAGACACAGGAGGCAGATGGTTGGAGTCTTACAATGTTTACTAATCCAAAGGGGTGGGCAAGAGAATGGTCGGGGACAGGCAAAAAGGTCAAAACCAGATCAGAGTCCAGGAGGTACAGATTGGCAGACAGGCTTGTGGTCAAGGCAGGCAGAATGGTCAGGCAGACGGGTACAAAGTACAGAAACAGGCAAGGGTCAAAACCGGGTGGACTAGAAAAAGGAGAATCCAAAAAGCAGGAGAACGGGAAAAACGCTGGTTGACTTGGAAACATACAAGATGAACTGGCACAGAGAGACAGGAAACACAGCGATAAATACACTGGGGAAAACAAGCAACACCTGGAGGGGGTAGGAGATAATAACGAGGACAGGTGAAACTGATCAGGGTGTGACAACTACAAAGATACAGGCGTCCTTCCTAATTCAGTTGCCGGAGAGGAAGGAAACCACTTGGGGGGGAGGAGGGGCACACAATGCAAATAGTCCAGGTAGCAGGTTGATTACCTATTCAGGAGTCTTATGGTTTGGGGATAAAAACTGTTGAGAAGCCTTTTTGTCCTAGACTTGGCACTCCGGTACCGCTTGCCATGCGGTAGTAGAGAGAACAGTCTATGACTGGGGTGGCTGGGGTCTTTGACAATTTTTAGGCCTTCCTCTGATAGTGCCTGGTGTAGAGGTCCTGGATGGCAGGCAACTTAGCCCCAGTGATGTACTGGGCCGTACGCACTACCCTCTGAAGTGCCTTGCGGTCAGAGGCCGAGCAATTGCCGTACCAGGCAGTGATGCAACCAGTCAGGATGCTCTCGATGTTGCAGCTGTAGAACATTTTGAGGATCTCAGGACCCAGCTAAATCTTTTTAGTTTCCTGGGAGGGAATAGGCTTTGTTGTGCCTTCTTCACGACTGTCTTGATGTGTTTGGAACATTCTAGTTTGTTGTTGATGTGGACACCGAGGAACTTGAAGCTCTCAACCTGCTCCACTACAGCCCCGTCAATGAGAATGGGGGCATTCTCGGTCCTCCTTTTCCTGTAGTCCACAATCATCTCCTTAGTCTTGGTTACGTTGAGGGATAGGTTGTTATTCTGGCACCACCCGGCCAGGTCTCTGACCTCCTCCCTATAGGCTGTCTCGTCGTTGTCGGTGATCAGGCCTACCACTGTTGTGACGTCTGCAAACTTAATGATGGTGTTGGAGTCGTGCCTGGCCATGCAGTCGTGGGTGAACAGGGAGTACAGGATGGGACTGGGGAGCTCCAGTGGGGAGCTCCAGTGTTGAGGATCAGCGTAGCAGATGTGTTGCTACCTACCCTCACCACCTGGGGGCGGCCCATCAGGAAGTACAGGATCCAGTTGCAGAGGGAGTTTAGTTTAGTGTTTAGTCCCAGGATCCTTAGCTTAGTGATGAGCTTTGAGGGTACTATGGTGTTGAACGCTGAGCTGTAGTCAATGAATAGCATTCTCACATAAGTGTTCCTTTTGTCCAGGTGGGAAAGGGCAGTGTGGAGTGCAATAGAGATTGCATCATCTGTGGATCTGTTTGGGCAGTATGCAAATTGAAGTGGGTCTAGGGTTTCTGGGATAATGGTGTTGATGTGAGCCATTACCAACCTTTCTAAGCACTTCATGGCTACGGACGTGAGTGCTACGGGTCGGTAGTCATTTAGGCAGGTTGCCTTTGTGTTCCTGGGCACAGGGACTATGGTGGTCTGCTTGAAACATGTTGGTATTACAAACTCAATCAGGGACATGTTGAAAATGTCAGTGAAGACACCTGCCAGTTGGTCAGCACATGCCCGGAGCACACATCCTGGTAATCCGTCTGGCCCTGCAGCCTTGTGTATGTTGACCTGTTTTCAGGTCTTACTCACGTTTGCTACATTGAGCGTGATCACACAGTCGCCTGGAACAGCTGATGCTCTCATGCATGCCTCAGTGTTGCTTGCCTCGAAGCGAGCATAGAAGGCATTTACCTCATCTGGTAGGCTCGTGTCACTGGGCAGCTCGTGGCTGTGATTCCCTTTGTAGTCTGTAATAGTTTGCAAGCCCTGCCACATAAGACGAGCGTCGGAGCCGGTGTAGTATGTTTCAATCTTAGCCTTGTATTGACGCTTTGCCTGTTTAATGGTTCGTCGCAGAGCATAGCAAGATTTCTTGTAAGCTTCCGGGTTAGAGTTCCGCACCTTGAAAGCGGCAGCTCTACCCTTTAGCTCAGTGTGAATATTGCCTGTAATCCATGGCTTCTGGTTGGGGTATGTACGTACAGTCACTGTGGGAACGACGTCATCAATACACTTATTGATAAAGCCAGTGACTGATGTGGTGTACTCCTCAATGCCATCGGAGGAGTCCCGGAACATATTCCAGTCTCTGCTAGCAAAACAGTCCTGTAGTTTAGTATCTACTTCATCTGACCACTTTTTTATAGACCGAGTCACTGGTGCTTCCTGCTTAAATTCTTGCTTGTAAGCAGGAATCAGGAGGATAGAGTTGTGGTCGGATTTACCAAATGGAGGGCGAGGGATAGCTTTGTACGCGTCTCTGTGTGTGGAGTACAGGTGATCTAGAATTTTTTTCCCTCTGGTTGCGCATTTAACATGTTGATAGAATTTTGGTAGAACTGATTTAAGTTTCCCTGCATTAAAGTCTCCGGCCACTAGGAGCGTCGCCTCTGGGTGAGTGGTTTCCTGTTTGCTTATTTCCTTATACAGCTGACTGAGTGCGGTCTTAGTGCCAGCATCTGTCTGTGGTGGTAAATAAACAGCCACGAAAAGTATAGCTGAAAACCCTCTAGCTAAGTAGTGTGGCCTGCAATTTATCACAATATACTCTACTTCAGGCGAGCAAAATCTAGAGACTTCCTTAGATTTGCACCAGCTGTTGTTTACAAATATTCACAGACCGCCCCCCCTCGTCTTACCGGAGTGTGCTGTTCTATCTTGCCGGTGCAGCGTGTATCCCGCTAGCTGAATATCCATGTTGTCATTCAGCCATGATTCCGTGAAACATAGGATATTAAAGTTTTTGATGTCCCGTTGGTAGGATGTTCGTGATCGTACCTCATCTAATTTATTGTCTAACGATTGCACGTTGGCGAGTAGTATTGACGGTAACGGCAGCTCTCCCACTCGCCTTCTCTGGGTCCTGACGAGGCATCCGGCTCTTTGTCCTCTATACCTGCGTTGCATCCTCTTGCAAATAGCGGGGATGTCGGCCCTGTTGGGTGTTTGGAGAATGTCCTGTGGGTCCTCCTCGTCTAATCCGAGGTGAGTGATCGCTGTCCTAATATCCAGAAGCTCTTTTTTGCCGTAAGATACGGTTGCAGAAACATTATGTACAAAATAAGTTACAAATAATGCAAAAAAAAACACATAATAGCACAATTGGTTGGGCGCCCGTCAAACTGCTGCCATTTCTTCCGGGGACATTTTATACATTGCATGGTTCCATTCTGGTTCCATTCTGCTGAGAGAAGGTACCATCTCTTGTCAATAATATACTGTGTGCTGTGAGAACTGAAGTCAGTTAATGTTATCTAAAACACCCACCTGAATGGACAAATATATAGGGCTACTAATACAGTACCTCACAGCTGATGTAATGTATTTTCCAACGCTGAAAAATAGATGGATAGCATACTGTGGTTGGATGTACATTCATATTAGCAACACATTATGTTCTCTAATACCAACGTCTTCAGGAGTGATCAGCAATAGGCAACCACATACAGTGGTAGGTTGAAAAATGGTACAATAGTTTACCTTATGATACTCCCAGATAGTTACGCAAGTAGAACATACAGATTGAACTCAACATTAGTGTATTGGCAGCCGTATTTATGTACCATTTTGTGAATGTTCAAAGAATGAACAATTATAGAAACTGGATGGAAGGAAGGACGGACAGAAGGAGGTAACTGAGACTACCAATATTGTCTGTGCCTTTAGTCCCGCAGGTCACAAAACCACCAGTAGATGGTGCTATCCACTCTGTCTGTAAGTATACCGTATATGGCTCTGCAGTGTTTGTGTGTGTGTGAATTCATGCATTTGTGAGCTCACTCATATCTGAATGTGTGAATGCATGTGTGTGTGTGTGTGTGTGTGTGTGTGTGTGTGTGTGTGTGTGTGTGTGTGTGTGTGTGTGTGTGTGTGTGTGTGTGTGTGTGTGTGTGTGTGTGTGTGTGTGTGTGAGAGAGAGTGTGCGTGTGTGAGAGTGTGCGTGTGTGTGTGAGAGCACATTTTGCAGTGGGATTTATAAGTTTTCCTATTTGAGATGTGACATGTGCAGAGCTGTTTACAGTAGTTTGAGGAGAGAGATACACTGAGACTGGCCTTTAAGACAGAGCTGCTCTCACTTCAGAGTATGACTTAGAGGATGTGTGCTTAGAATGGAAGGTTTGACAGTTCCCTGCTTCTCTCTCTCTCTCTCTCTCTCTCTCTCTCTCTCTCTCTCTCTCTCGCTCTCTCTCTCGCTCTCTCTCTCGCTCGCTCTCCCTCTCTCTCTCTCTCTCTCTCTCTCTCTCTCTCTCTCTCTCTCTCTCTCTCTCTCTCTCTCTCTCTCTCTCTCTCTCTCTCTCTCTCTCTCTCTCTCTCTCTCTCTCTCTCTCTCTCTCTCTCTCTCATCCTCTGCTTTCACTCCAAATCTATCTTTCTCTCTCTCTCTCTCCCATATGCTCCGTGCCTCCGAGCCTGGCCCCCTAACTCCACAGCCAATCACTTATTCAACAGCAACATGAATTAACAATTGTTAATTTTCCATCCCACCAACAACCTGACGTCTAATCCAATCTTAGTTCTGACCTGCTTCTGCCTAGATGAGCCTGGTTACATCACGCAAACACACAGGCCCTAAGACCTGTGAGAGAATCTCTGTATGCCAAGAGGGGCCAAGTCTCAAGTCAGGAAACACATACAGTAACTGTATAGCTCCTATATTGCAATCCATGGAGACTGATGCACAGTCATTCTTACCCCTTTAGAGAACTATGGGGCCTGGAGTTTTTCCAGGTGCTTGAGCAGTGCTTGAGAAAATGGTTTCAATTCAGGCAGCCCAGATTGACAGAGAACATGAGTGAGCTGGATGCTGGACTCAAACTGAGAGAGATTCCGTTGGCGGCCGAGGAGTGTGGGCGGTTGAGGTGACGATGGGGTTATCCTAACATCGCTGAACTGAAGACCAGATCAGATCCAAGCAGCTGCCAGCGCCGCTAACCTTTTCCAGGGGAATCTGGGCCTTGCTTTAATACATCAAACATCAACAGTGGACAGCGCAGACAGGAGAGCAGAGGAATAACATCTCCCCCATCACAGAGGTATCTTTGACTGTGCAGCGGAGCTCCAGCTCTGTATTGCTGGACAGAAGAATAGGACACGTTGTGCTTGTTGGTAATTGGTTTATTGCCCTCCATGGTGACGCAATGATTTTGCTGACAAGTGCACACAAGTGGCCATTAAGTGACTATTACTCATCTGGAGAAGCGACGACCACTTTAACCCCCTCAGTGCCATGATCGTGCCGTGGTGACATGAGAGTAGCCTAAGGAAAGTGTCAAATAAAGAGAGAAAGTGTATGTGTTTGTGTATCTTGCATGTTTAAACTATGTCTCTGTGTGTGTGTGTGTGTGTGTGTGTGTGTGTGTGTGTGTGTGTGTGTGTGTGTGTGTGTGTGTGTGTGTGTGTGTGTGTGTGTGTGTGTGTGTGTGTGTGGTGTGTGTGTGTGTGAGTTGTAGCTGTCTCTTTGTGTGACTCTTCCAAGTCCTCTTCCAAGCTCAATGACATGGTTTAAAGCCCTGCCAGGTATCATTCAGGCCCAGAATGTCAGGCCTTTGACGGTTCTCCTCTTCACCCTTTAGACAGTGAAGAAGATGCTCAGAGGAGGAGGAGAGGAGGCACAAGGGAATCAGTGTTTTAACATGCTGCCATGCATCAAAAGCTGTGTTTACCTTTCTGGAAATTGCCCTGCTTTTAGCCATGAGAGATGGCTGCCTTGAAGTGTGCTGCCTTCAAAGAGCTGTGTCTCTGTCACCACTCGAACATGCACACGCATACACACGCACACACGCATGCACAGAGCAGCGTAAAGAAAGGGCAGCAGTGCCCAGAGCCATATTAGCATGGCAAACTCATAATGACAGCAGTTTTGCTACAGTGCTGTTAGTGATGGAGACAATATGCTCCCTGCTTGGGCTGCTCCTGGGGCAAGAGCTGTCCTCCAAAGTGTGTTATAGCATGGGAGGAGAAAGAAGGGAGGGGTGAAAGGATGGAAGGACAAGGATGAGAGGTGGTGGGAGATGGGCAGGGAAGATGGAGGATATGGAGGTGGAGAGTGGAGAAGAAATGTCATGAAAGGAGGGCAGGAGAGGGAAGGGAAGGGTTAAGAGATGGAGGTTTGGGAGGTGGGGATGGGAGAAGGGATTGGCTGGGAGGTATGGCGGGGCGATAAGGTGGACAGGGAGTAGTGGTCATCTGAAGCTAGAGTTTAGAGTTCAGTGAGAGCCTAGCAGCCATAGTGATGTTGGGGAAGTGGAATGTGTGTTGGAATGAATCGGTCCTGGCCACTGACTGGTTGACAGTCAGTCCTCACACACACACACACACACACACACACACACACACACACACACACACACACACACACACACACACACACACACACACACACACACACACACACACACACACACACACACACACACACACACACACACACACACACACACACACACACACAGGTTTGAGGGAGAGAGGAGGTGACAACGTGGGCTGATTGGAAAAGACAGAGAGACAGCAGCAATCAGCTCCTCCCCTACGGTGAGAGAGTACAAAATCACATCTTATAAACTCAGACGGAGAACACAGCTAGCCTCTGCAGAATACAGTCCTGTGGCTGCCTGGAACACAAAACAGATCTGCTGCACATATTAAAACATATATTTACTGTGTTTACTTATACAGTCACTCACATATTGACTTACACTAAGTGTACAAAACATTAGGGACATTGAGTTGAGTTGCAGCCCCTTTTGCCCTCAGAACAGCCTCAATTTGTCGGGGTGTTCCACAGGGATGCTGGCCCATGTTGACTCCAATGCTTCCCACAGTTGTGTCAAGTTGGCTGGATGTCCTTTGGGTGGTGGACCATATTTGATACACACAGGAAACTGTTGAGTGTGAAAAACCCAGCAGTGTTGCGGTTCTTGACACACTCAAACCAGTGTGCCTGACGCCTACTACCATACCCCGTTCAAAGGCACTTAAATATTTTGTCTTGCCCATTCACCCTATGACTGGCACACATACCAAACCAAGTATCAATTGTCTCAAGGCTTAAAAATATTTATTTAAATTGTCTCCTCTCCTTCATCAACACTGATTGAAGTGGATTTAACAAGTGACATCAATAAGGGATCATAGCATTCACCTGGATTCACCTGGTCAGTTTATCATGGAAAGAACAGGTGTTTTGTACACTTAGTGTATATACAGTGAGCTCTAAAAGTATTGGGACAGTGACAAATGTGTTTTGGCTCTGTACTCCAGCACTTTGGATTTGAAATGATACAGTGACTATAAGGGTAGCCCTTTCCTGCAGTCAATGACCAAAAGCACCCTCTTTGGCCTGATGTTTATTTTATTAATGAAGATTATTTATTTTTTAAACGGACAAACAGTCCAAACAGTTTTGTTATATTTCAGTCTTCTGTGATGTATATAAAGTGTAATATTGGGATACAAACTCAATATGTAATACTTTTCAACTCTATATTTTTAGTAAAGCCCATATCCATGTGCGTGAGGTGCATAGCTTTGTTTCAATGTAGATTTGTTTAAGTCTACCAATAATGTTAAAGTGCAGCCTGTCAGCTTTAATTTGAGGGTATTTTCATTCATATTGGGTGAACTGTTTAGAAATTACAGCACTTTTTGTACATAGTCCCCCCATTTAAGGGGAACAAAAATTCACTTAAATGTGTATTAAAGTCGTCAAAAGTTAAGTATTTGGTCCCATATTCCTAGCACGTAATAATTACATCAAGCTTGTGACTCTATAAACTTGTTGGATGTATTTGCTGTTTGTTTTGGTTGTTTCAGATTATTTTGTGCCCAATAGAAATTAATGGTAATATAATAATATAATATGTTTCGAAACACGTCTACATTAATGTGGATGCTACCACATATAGTTCTGAGTGAGAAAGTTACAGACGCACAATTATCATACCCCCAATACATGCTAACTTCTCATCATTACAATAACAGGGGAAGTTAGCATTTTTTGGGTGGTATGATATTTGTGCGTCTGTAATTATTTTGGAGCTCACTGTAGTTACTCCTATATCCACTCATATACAGTGCATTCGGAAAGTATTCAGACCCATTTACTTTTTCCACATATTGTTACCTTATAGCTTTATTCGAAAATGTATTAAATAGGTTTCCCCCCCTCATCAATCTACACACAATATCCCATAATTACAAAGCAAAAACAGGTTTTAAGAAATATCACATTTACTTAAGTATTCAGACCCTTTACTCTGTAATTTTCTAAAGCAGCTTTTGCAGCGATTACAGCCTCGAGTCTTCTTGGGTATGATGCTAAAAGCTTGGCACACCTGTATTTGGAGAGTATTTCCCATTCTTCTCTGCAGATCCTCTCAAGCTCTGTCAGGTTGGATGGAGAGCGTCACTGCACAGCTATTTTCAGGGCTCTCCAGAGATGTTTGATCGGGTTCAAGTCTGGGCTCTGGCTGCGCCACTGAAGGACATTCAGAGACTTGTCCCGAAGCCACTCCTGCGTTGTCTTGGCTGTGTGCTTAGGGTCGTTGTTCTGTTGGAAGGTGAACCTTCGCCCCAGTCTGAGGTCCTGAGTGCTTTGGAGCAGGTTGTCATCAAGGATCTCATTGTACTTTGCTCTGTTCATCTTTGTCTCGATCCTGACTAGTCTCCCAGTCCCTGCTGCTGAGAAACATCCCCACAGCATGATGCTGCCACCACCATGCTTCACCGTAGGGATGGTGCCAGGTTTACTCCAGACGTGATGCTTGGCATTCAGGCACAAAGAGTTCAATCATGGTTTCATCAGACCATAAAATCTTGTTTCTCATGATCTGAATCCTTTGGTTGCCTTTCGGCAAACTCCAAGCGAGCTGTCATGTGTCTTTTACTGAGGAGTGGCTTCCGTATACCATAAAGGCCTGATTGGTGGAGTGCCGTAGAGATGGTTGTCCTTCTGGAAGGTTCACCCATCTCCACAGAGGAACTCTGGAGCTCTGTCAGTGTGACCATCGGGTTCTTGGTCACCTCTCTGACCAAGGCCCTTCTCCCCTGAGAAGGCCACTGTGTTCTTGGGTACCTTCAATGCTGCAGACATTTTGTGGTACCCTTCCCCAGATATGTGCCTCGACACAATCATGTCTGCGAGCTCTACAGACAATTCTTTCGACCTCATGGCTTGGTTTTTGCTCTGACATACACTGTCAACTATGGGACCTTATATAGACAGCTTATATAGACAGTTGTGTGCCTTTTAATCCATTTTAGAATAAGACTGTAACATAACAAAATGTAGAAAACGTCAAGGGGTCTGAATACTTTCCGAATGCACTGTATATACACTGATATGTTTACTCATATTCCCTTTTTTACTTACATTTTTCCCTGTAACCTCAGTCCACTCTCCTGTCATTGATCATCATTCTGACTGTTCCATTGTCAGAGTAACTTACACACTGCTTGTCATCCTCTCACTTATCCCAGGCATTCTATCATCTTCTCATCTTCTCTCCATCTCATCACTCCATCCTATAATTATTCTCCTATAGAAAAAAGTTTGAGGAAAATTACATGTTTTCACAGATGGGAGGAGAGGAGAGAGAGAGTTCCAACCTGTTAAACTGTCTAATCAATTTCAGCAATCAGTAGGACATCATTATTTATATACAGTCTAAATACAGCAATGGAGCAGCATGGAGATAACTTTTTCCCTCATCACCGTAGCAACGTGCTAGGAGACAGGTGTTTTTGCTGGCAGAGAACAGGGAGAATAAGTCCTGTGATGAAATGCAGCCTGAATATTACCAATATCTCCACTCAACTTCTTTCACTACACTCTATCGACATCACTGGAAACAAATACTACAACTTGATAACGTTTAAAATTTTCATTTATATCAGGATAGCAGGTGCTTGGTTGTAGCAATGATCAGCAGATAATACGGATACCGAGTCTGAGTACCAGTCTTATTTAGCTAAGGTTTGCTCCTTGCCACTTCTTGTCATTGCTAAAGAGACTGCCCTTTCGGTCTCAATATGTGCCGGATTTACAGCGGAGTTGCTCATTGGCTGTTGGAAATAATATACAATTTTTCCATGACAATGTGTTGCACCTCGAAAATATAATTCAATTGAATTAAACTTTCATGTTTTGTGGTTGAAATTGCAGTATGTATTTAGTTTCAGAATTTAGACTGAGCTAGCAACATTTGACATACTGGTTTCATCTGGACAAACAAACCAAAATGTTGCTTAGCAACCGGATACCAATATTTGCATAATTGTTGTGATTGGAGGATAGCTGTGAGGGTGATCGAATCAGAATCAAATTGTTTGTTCTCCTCACACTTTTCAATTCATATTTAAAGATGGCAGAAAGGCCAGTCTCTTTGGCACATGCCATGGAGTACAGGGAATGGATTAGCTAAAGAGACTGGTACCCAGGCTAATGGATAACATCTTGCCAGTCCAAACTAGGTTGCCTCACACACACGCATGAATGCATATACACACGCATCCACCCACACACGCACACACACCCCACATCCCTCATTCTGTCTCTTCTTATTTCAATCCCATAGCTGTGTCCCTAGCCTCAGGGCTGTAGCTAAGGCTATCTGTACCTTTCAGTGGGCACTCTACCCATTCAATTCATTTACGTCAGAGAGGATGTTTCACCCCGACTGACCCATCGCCACAGAGACCGATGCCCGACCGGTTCCATGGCAGCATTCAATGAGCTTACTGCCGAGGATCCAGGGTCTGTTAGGGGTCCATTATTTACCCAGTGACATCATCATTAGGGGACGACAGAGAGTGACAGGTACTTACCTCTCAGGGCTTGTGGTGAAACAGAGTACCTCTGTAAACACAGCTCTGAGATCAGACAAACCTTCCCCAATGTTACGCTATAGCCATTAGAAAAGTAAATGCAAAACTGACCTAAGATCGGTGTTAAAGGGTAATGTTATCAAATCCAAATATATTGGACATTGAAAGCCTAGTTAGAAGCCAACATGTTGAGTTAATAGTGCCTGAGTCAATCTCTCACAAATCTTCAGTTTGCTCATCGAAAGACTGTCATACTCAACCTCAGGACAAAACGGGTTCATTATAAACAAACTGTTTCTAAAGTAGCACAGTTTGAGCTCGTTAAATACATGTATTTACTGCCAATGTACCCAAGGTTAAGTACCAGGGTGAGCATTGATTTGAGACCAAATTCACCCCTCTTGGGTTATAATCCCTCTGTACACAGAAGCCTGCACACACACACACTTACTCAGTCACACACACAACGATGCGCACACACAAATATGCACAAATACAAACACACATCCAGTGCAGTTAAGAAGTAGTTATAAAGTGCTGCTGAGGGGGTCAGTCCGTCCGTCCTTCCCAATATCCTGTTTGTTTACACTGTAAACTTTACAACCATCGACATAAAAAAAAAAAAATCCAGCTCATAAAAGTACCAGACACACAGATGGACAGACAATTATAAAATAAAGTTTTGGACGCCTGACGACTGAAATCTAGGACTTCAAAGGGCTTTAGTCTTTTTTAATGAAGTCTTTCTCTGAAGGGAACAAAGCAGCCAGCCTCTTTATTAGAGCACAGCCACTAAGGCCCCCTTGTGGGCCCACATAACAAAGTGTGTCATTAAAAATTAACTCTGGGTGGAAGAGACTCATCCACAGAGGAGAGGAGGAGAGGGGGAGCTGCGGCCAAGAGTGGCCAGGGCCGGGTTTGGGAGTGGGCTGGGGAGTAAGCAGAGCGTGGAAGGATCTCGGAGCTCCAGCCTCTTATCACGACCGGGCCAGGCTCAGTCTCACCAGCCCCTAGCTGACCCCAATGACCTTGGAATCAGCCAACCGAGGAGGCTCAGTTTGTCCAGACCTTAGGAATGAATGTAGAATATGCTCTCTGCTGCTTCTAATTCTAATATCTACCAGCAGATACAAGTGTGTTACAGAGACACAAGACACCCTTCATTGAGCGTCCATCTATTCTTCCAAGACTGCCGTGAGTAGGGTCACATCCCCATCTTCAGGTCACGTGGTCAGGAAAAGCTCTGGTCCAGGGGGCTTCAGTGTTTTGGTGATGGCAACAATGTACTTCCCTTAAACAACCACTAGGAGGCAGACTCATCTGTAAACTCTGGCTGCTCTACAGACATTAGTCTGGCTTCCATCCATCTCCTCTCCCACTCATCAAAGTCAGTCACAGCCTCTCACTCTGTCACTCCAGACACACCGTGGATGTCATAGGAGGTCAAAAAATAAGAAAAAGTGGCGTTCCATTCCATTCGGGAAGCCGTGGAGGGGAAAAGATGATGGTTTTCCACTCTCTCTCTCTTTCCCCCGTTATTCACCGTGTCACGTCGCTCTTCGGCACAATGAGCAATGGGGAGGAGGATTGGGTAGGAGGATGGGGAGGAGGGGTTAGAAGAGCACCCATCACCCTAATAGCTCCTCAAGTGATGAGGTAATAAAGAGATGCTGGTTTTCCTCTGAAATGGGCCTGGCTGGCACAGCAGGACCATCTGGCAATGCTGTACTGCACACTCAGACTTTGGGTAGAATGGAGAAGTATTGGGATCTGATTCATAAGATCTTATGGACAAGTATGGGGTTCTGATTCATAGAAAAAGTAAGATATTGGGTTTGACTCATAACCCTGGGTAGTATCTGTGTCCTGTGATGGGGATATAGGCCCTGATTCATTGTAGGCTCCTGACTGCACAATGAATTTCCTTACTGGGGTTATAAGGCCATTGATCGATTGGTTGATTGACTGATTGATACGATCCCATAAAAAAGCAGTGGATCCTGATTCATAAGGCCTTGTGAAAAACACAGCCTCACCAGCTAGGCGAATTCTTCGGCCCCCAACCCAGCATCAATCACAGAGTATTTCAGCCCAAAACACTCTCTCCATGACTGCTCACAGTCGCACCGCCGAGGGCAGGTTTCATGGACGATTACATGCCTATTCATTAGATCATATTACATTTGGTATGGATTTTTTCTCTCCCTTTCTTAAATGCCATCTGAGTAATTTGCTGAGATGTAGATTTAGTATCCCAAAAGGTGGATGTATGCACTCTAACATGATTTGATTTCTAAACATGCTGATCGGCTAACTGATCTAAAGCTGATTGGCTATATTAATCGCTCCTGGGATATGATTTGACCTCAAAGTCAAGCAGAGTTGAAAGGTCATCTCATCTCTTTGACTCTACAATGACCTCTGACCTCTAATGAATCCAATGTGTTTCACAGATGGTTCTCTACAGAGAGATTATTGGGATATTGTATGTAAAATGACTACACTGCGTTGACTCTCGCCACATGATTAACATAATATTTATTCTGCATACCGGTACCCATCTATTAACAAAGTGTACCCTTTACAAAAATGTGTCTTTGTGCTCTTCTTAGACCCTAAATGAGGAATTATCTAAGAAGAAATAATTTTGAATGAATCCTGTTGATTTTCAGAACCATTGTCACAGATACCTCTCATCACTGGGCACAGGCACAGTTATTAACCTAAGCCCTGTCCGCCCTCCACTTCTGATGACAGGGTGTGTGTTTGTGTGTGTGTGCGTGCGTGCGTGCGTGCGTGTGTGTGCGACCGTGGGTATGTCTGCAACCGTGGGTATGTGTGCACACTTGCCTCTGTGTGTATGTCTGTGGGAGTGTGTTTGTGTGTGTGTGTGATTATATGCGGAAGGCGTATGGCTCTTTGGTCCTTAGCACAGAGAGACAGTGTCGGGTGTCATAAATACGGGGGTGGACGGGAGAGAAAGAGGCAATTTGGATCCTCATTAAATTTTCAAAAGTCCTGATGGTCTTCTGAAAATTGAACCAACTGTTCCAAAGCAACCTTAATTTAATGCTACAGTAAGTGCAAATTAGTTTCACAAAAATTATTTTTAATCACACTCGGCCTAGTTAATTTGCTGTGTGGTAATTTTCTCCTTGCTTCCCCTTAACCCTCGCTTTTGCACATCAGGCATGGTGACTTTGACTCTGATCTGTGTCAACCCTAGCTCTGCTACTAATTCAAACTATTTCTCCCTTGTTATCAATGCTTTCTTTTGTCCATCTCTTGTCCCCCCTTCCCACTATCAGCGTAGATCGTTCCTGTATGCCAGTGGAGGCTGCTGAGGGGAGGAAGATTCATGATGATGCCTGGAACTGAGCAAATGGAGCAACATCAAACACATGGAAACCATGTTGATGTATTTGATACCATTCCACTGATTGTGAGAGATTGACTCTTCCTCAATTAAGGTGCCACCAACCTCCTATGCTGTCTGCCTGGACAACAACTATCGTTCTTGTCTCGGCAACCAAGTTAATTATCCTTGGTAAATAGTCAATTGTTTGTCATAGCAACAATGTTCTGAAATAGAATGTTGGTTTGTTCCTGTTGCTCATTGGAGTGTTTAGAACATTCTTTGCAGATGTAGAAGAATGAAAGACAAAAAGCAAAAAAACTACATAGAGAGATACTTGACAAGACCAGATCATGTTAAGTCATGCACTCTATGCAGATGGTGGATAAAGAGTTGTACTTCTGGGGTTTGCTGAAGGAGAGGTGAAGTGGCTTGGTGAAAGGAAGAAAGCCTTTGTTTTTTCCATGTGTTGTGCGCTCATATATCCACAGACAAAACTTGAACATGCACAGACCCACACATCAGTGATTCTCTGAGCTCGGTCAAGGCAATGCCATTTTACTGTAGGAGGATGGAAGAGTGTGAGCCACGTTTTCATCAAAGTAAGTCCCAAAGGAGGCATATTTGTGTTGGGTGGCCTTGGTGTAACAAAACATATTTATGTTTCCAATACATACAGTTTCTGTCCCTGAGATGTACAGAACACTGTCCTGTCACTAGTCACTGAAGTGGTTGTTTAGAAGAAACCATCTTTGTCAGTGGATCAAATGGTCATTCAATCTGTACTTGATTCCCCAATGCTTCAGATGGGTTCTGAAAACCCCCCAAAAATATTACTATTAAGAATACTAAAGCTACTAATACTTACTGATAATATATTTTTTTAAGTATTTAATCAGTACAAAGGTTACTTTTAAAAAGCCTATTATTATCAATGTACTGTCACACACCCTAATCCATCCATTAGCCATGGATTTCTCCCAGTTTGTATGAGGTCTAATTGAAGATAATCAGCGATGACAACACTAGTTATTATGGTACATAAAAAACAAACATCATCTGTCCTCCTTCAAGTGGTCAATATGGTAAAAGGGGCTGTTTTAGACATGACAGAAGCACAAAAACCCTGCACAGACAACGACCACGATTTGAGAATATACATCAAACACTGTGCTGTCTATTTTAGGCACATGAAGGTGCCCCGCGGGCTATTTCAGGTCAACTTCATTATTACCTTTGTGATTGCCATGACGATTATCTACGAAGTTGCACTATTTCTTTTTCTATTGTCCTCCCCAGAAGCCATTAAAGAGAAGCTGATGGAGGGAGGGAGTGGAGAAGAAGAGGCGGGCTGGTCTAATAACACACTACCTGGTTGAAGATTGCATTTAATCGTAGGCAGACGTGGCGATACGACAGAGGAATATTGGAAATGCTAATTGGCTTTTAGTGTTGGGCTGAACAGGAGAGCACTTTTGTGCCTTGCTCATCGGGGCTGAATGTTTTTCCATTGTTCACAGATGGAAATAAAGTAGATTTTAAGGGATGTGTTTCCCTTACTGGAGGCATCCTTTTTTATTGGAACATGACTATGCCAGAGGGCTTCAGATTGCTACGGCATGCTGTCTTGCTGCAACAAGTCTGCAGCTTCATATGTACAGTATATGAGGCTACGTTTTGGGTTCATTGACGCGAAGCTTTATGTGAACAACAGACTAATAAACCACAGGGTGTATGTTATGAGAGAATAGCCGTGTGAGAAGACATGCGACACTGGAAGTGTGTGTTTATTATTTGATAATGTACATGTACACCTTGATGTACATTATGGCTTACTACTGCAATGCACGTTTGATTGATTTGGTTTGTTTGAGTCCATGGTCTTTATTGCATGGTCACTGAAGACAGTCTTTTTGTCCCATTGGTGAAGAGTTCACAGAAGGCAGCTCAAAACAAGATAAATATTTCGGGAAAACCACCAAATTCCAAAATTTGAGATGCCACATTTCTTTCAAGAAGCTGCGCATGAGGCTCGGGTCTGACTTGGAGAGAGTACGGAGAGGAGGAGGAGAAGAAGAGGAGAGGCTCCATCTGTCCATGGCTCTGGGGGTTCACAGACCGTTACGAGTTCATCAGGAGGAAGAGGGAGTCTTGGGCAGGACTCGTCCAACACTGCCATCTCACTGGCTCTGTTTGCCAACAATGGGATGGACAACAAAAGCACATATGGCTCCCAAAAATCCCCACATACGGCTCAGAAGGTTTTAAAGCCAACTACGTTTTATTGTAATAGGTAAAAGAAAGTTTAAAAAAAAAGATCCTATCATATCAAAGTATGTACTGTCCATATGGGGTCCTGTGGGGACAGTGTGTGTTTATGTGTGTTTGTATTGTGCTTATGTGTAGAGGGGGATCAGGGGGGTCAGCTTTGTCCCTCATCCTGGCAGACAGTGACCATCTGGACGAGGGGGTTTGAGTCAGACACTCCGTCGAGTGCTGTGACCCTTATCCCCACGCCACCCCAATGCCCCCTGCCCCCTCTCTGGGGTCCCCCTTCACACAGGAAGATCAACAGCCGCTAAACCCAACAACAAACCAGTGAAAGTGTCAGAATACACCAGAAAGGACATCTGTCAGGGTAGCTATTGGACAGAAAACCAAAACTAGGTGGATAAAATAAGAGCAAAATGAATTCCGGTATGTCAGCTGGCCAAAAACCACCGACACCCATCAACACCATTAATTTGGGGGCTTATTATCGGCGAGGGGAAGGGAGACTTCGATGCATTTTGTTATTGGGCAGCAAGTCAGGTTTTCTCACACATCATTGGCTTTGGAGTGTGAGGGACTGTGGCGACATTAGAGGTGACGGGACGAGGTACTAGGTCATTGTTGGGTGCTGTAGAGCCTCTCACTAGTTTGTCATGTTTCTCTCTCAGTTGTTTTGGGTGACAGATGGAGGGGGGGGGGGGGGTTTATGACTGTAAATCAACCAGATGAGATGCAGTGATTTCCCCCTCAGGCTCTGAACAGGACTGCCATGCACACAGAGATGGGCAGTATTTCTGTTACATGTATTTGAAATATGTATTTTGTAATTTGTATTACACTAGGCTGAACAACACTCCAATTTATTGTGTAACAAGATACTTGAGAGCTTAAATATGTATTTTCAAAATACAAAATTATTTTCTATACCATTTTTATAGTGTTTCACAAATTTGTGGCCCCCTTTCATCCTGCATTGGTATCAGAAATCTGATGGCACTGGTGTGATAAGAGCAGTGGCGACCCGTCATTCAGGGCAGGTGAGGCAGAGCCCCACATTTTTAGCACAATAATGGGCTTGCCTGTTTTGCATGTTTTTTTGGCATTAATA
This sequence comes from Salvelinus namaycush, assembly GCF_016432855.1. Taxonomy (NCBI): domain Eukaryota; kingdom Metazoa; phylum Chordata; class Actinopteri; order Salmoniformes; family Salmonidae; genus Salvelinus; species Salvelinus namaycush. The sequence goes on from NC_052325.1 coordinate 16,467,764, forward strand.
CGTGTCACATATCAGTTTGCAAACAATGTAAAAAAAAAACATATATCATTGTAAATATATATATCACAGATAAAATTATGTCAAGTCCCGTTATATCTAAAGTAGCTTTGATTGGACTTATCTTACTTTCAAAATCTTAGCTAGCAGTCATCATCATGAATCAAGTCGACAATCTACTGGCAAATCCTTTTTAATCCTTGTCATATGAAGAGAAATAATGAAGTTAAATTATAGATAAAACGTATCGGTGCTCATCGGCTATTGGACATAAACATTACACAACAAGTTGGAAATCGGAAATTCAACAATTTGGAAGGAATCAGTTACAGTGGCTAACTGCAAGCATAGCAAAGCAATCACTAGCCTGCTATTCAGTGGAGTGGCTGTGTGGTCCCAAATCTGGGATTAAGGGGCTCTTAAAATGATAAACATTCAACATTGGCCAGGCTAAGCTGAAATCCAGGTGTAGCAGTGGTAAGATGTGGGACAGCTTTATGCAGGCTCTAACAGTTTGTGTGCACCGTTTGTCACCGTTATAGTGCAATTAATGTATTGTTTAGTGTTGCGTTGTGTAGTGGCTTTGCTGGCATGCATCCCACTTTCTATTTATTTTGCCTCACAAAGATTTACATGCTGAAATCACCACTGAGCATCTGCAAAATGAACTAAATATAAATGTATATGTAAAAATGTACAATTCAAAACATGCTCAGTATTACTCTAATGAACATCTTATCCCGAGTGCATTCAACTAAGGTAGATAAACAACAACATATCACAGTCACATCGAGTAAAGTGTTTCTGTAACCGTTACTGAGAATGTTGTTGCTGTTCAGGGAGGCTACTTGCAAATGTATTTCTGTATTTTAAAATCGAATATTAAATGCATTTCAAAGTACAAGTATTTTGTAGTTTATTTTGATACATTGATCATTATGGTATTTTGTAATTGTATTTTGTAATTTTTGCAGCCAGGTCACCTGTGATACAATTCAGTATATCTCCATCCATGTCTGAGGATGTGGAAACCGATGCTAGAGGCAACAATATTTATTTTAAAATGAACCTTTGTACTGATTAAATACTTAAAAAAATATATTATCAATAAGTATTAGTAGCTTTATTTTTGCTAGAGCATAAGGAATGGTGGATAGGTGTAAGCAGCTGACTCTGAATCAAAAGGTTTCAAGTTCAAATCCAGCAATATACATTTGCTTTTGAAAAAATGTTTTAAGCCTATCCCAACCCATAACCCTTACCTTAACCATTTGGAGTTAATGCCTAAACTTAACCTTTAACACTTTTAAATTTGATGTTTGCAACTACTTTTAAATTTGACGTTTGAGAAACATAGATGAACGTCTAATTCTGCCGTGAGACTGTGAGAATGTGAATTTTTGCCCATCCCTGCATTCATAAGGTGTGCGTCGGGAGAAGCTATCAGTCACACACACACACACACACACACACACACACACACACACACACACACACACACACACACACACACACACACACACACACACACACACACACACACACACACACCGGTTTCCATCCAACATTTTTATGCGAGTAAAGTACATGAAAAATGTCATGACAGGCCTGATGGAAACAGAACATTTTTCGGGTAAACTTTCCAAATGTTGACAAAACAAAATATGCTAGACGAGGTGGGATATTTTTGGGTTGGTAAATTTTATTATGAGAGAAATGTCGGTGGAAATGCTTTTATGCGCAAATATCGATATAATAACCATCATATCGAAGTAAACTTGGAGTCACGCGATGACATGTTCTCGTCGGGACTCGTCGGTAAAGCATGCAGTTTATTAGACTACAGATGAAATAAATTATGATGAACTTCACAGGGTGATGAAGGTGCAAGGTGATGAGCTTGTGGTGAGCTTGATACACCTATTGTTTTTATGATGATTTTTCAATATTCAGATGAAAATCTGTCGCCAATTGGACGGAAACCTAGATATTGATGCAAATAAAAAAATGAAGTGGAAGAATGGGAGATAAGAGAAGATGGAGGTGCCAAGGGGAGGGGGTATATCTATGTCAGCGAGTGACTGGGATGGGGAGAGACTAGAGAAGTGAGGCTCAGGTAGAGGAGGGTTATAAAAGCAATAAAAACTCTGTTTCATAATTGAAATTATGTTTAGCTGACAAAGATGATGCTGTTTATTTATTGCAATCATCCAGAAGACGCTGTGTCTCTCAGCAACAAATGGTGCTTTTGTGAAGGATACAGCCTCCCTAAAACTAATGGGGATTGTCAATTAAATAGACTCCACAGTTTGTCAAGGCTGAGTAGCCATTAAACGAGAAAAACGAATTAATTGAAACGATCAAGATAGATATTTGGGTCTGGTTTTTCAGGGTCCAACTATGGGATTCTGTAACAGGATATGATGCCAATTGGGAGCAAAATCCAGGAAGAAAATAACTTCTTCACTCCAAGCTCTCTCTTTCAGCTTTTTCTTTCTTTCTTTTTAAATAATGCCATGTATGTACCAGACATTAGTTCATGGTAATGCCTACACATTAAGATAATATACACTAAGGGGATGGAATTTATGGTAATTTGCTGGGTTAATATTGGGCCGACGTGACTGGCTGACACAGCCAACATGATTACAGGTCTGACCATGAGGGTTCCAATGGACTCAACCCCCCTTCCGGTGATTATGGGTAATTTTAGCTTTGCTGGAAAATGTTGACTGTGTGTGTGTGTGTGTGTGTGTGTGTGTGTGTGTGTGTGTGTCCGTGCGTGCGTGTGTGTGTGTGTATGCGCGCATGAGCCAATAGCTCTGGTTTCATACCTGGTGGATATCAAAGACATGTAGGTGAACACTGCTCTTCAGTATAATTTCATAGCAATTAAACATAATTAGAATTGGAATTCAATAAAAGTGATTAAAATAGAAGGCAGACATCAAAGCGCTCCACTTAACAAATTAAGAATTTAATTCCAAACGCTATACAGTATATCCATTTTCATAAATGTTGGTCAATTCGTTTTTATTGTTTAAAGAAATGATGTTGTTCAATGACAGACAAGTATTTGTTTAAAATCTATCACTTGATGGTTAATTTCAGAGGGACAAATAATGTTTTTTGCAAAATGCTATATATCCGCCTTATTTTCAGAGAAATAAGTAGTACTGCTAGGTTTTACACAGTCAAATGTAACAAATAATTTTTTTCCCATAAAAAAACTGTACAAATTATACATTTGTGACATCAATATTTAAGAAAAATATTCTATACAGTTATCTGTATGTAAAACATTTACATTTTACATTGTAGTCATTTAGAAGATGATCTTATCCAGAGCGACTTACAGTAAGTGCATTCATCTTCAGATAACTATGTAAGACAACCCCATATCACAGTTCAATTGTCACACCCTGACCATAGAGAGCTTTTTATGTCTCTATTTTGGGTTTGGTCAGGGTGTGATTTGGGTGGGCATTCTATGTTCTATTTTCTATGATTTTGGTATTTCTATGTTTTGGCCGGGTATGGTTCTCAATCAGGGACAGCTTGTAACGGTTCTCCTCTTCCTCTTCATCCGAAGAGGAGGAGCAGGGATTAAACCAAAATGCAGCGTCTTGAGTTGACATGATTTATTTAAAGAAAAGACGAAAACACGAACTTCACTATAAACTAACAAAACAACAAACGGAGTAGACAGACCTGGACGACGAACTTACATAAACACGAAGAACGCATGAACAGGAAAACTGACTACATAAAAGAACGAACGTACAAACAAACCTAGACAGTCCCGTATGGTGCAACACACACTGACACGGGAAACAACCACCCACAAACAAACAGTGTGAAAACACCTACCTTAATATGACTCTCAATCAGAGGAAATGAAAAACACCTGCCTCTAATTGAGAGCCATATTAGGTCACCCTTTAAACCAACATAGAAACAGAAAACATAGACTGCCCACCCAAACTCACGTCCTGACCAACTAACACATACAAAACTAACAGAAAACAGGTCAGGAACGTGACACAGCTGTCTATCGTTGTCTCTGATTGGGAACCATACTTAGGTATCCCTTTTCCCTCCTTTCAGTGTGGGAAGTTAACTTTGTTTGTGGCACTTAGCACTTAAGCTTCAGGGTCGTTTTTGTATTGTTTATTGTTTTGTCGGCGTCATCACCTAATAAAAGGAATATGTATGCTCACCACGATGCGCTTTGGTCTACTTCCTTTGACGGCCGTGACATCAATATACAGGACAAGAACTTCCCATTACAGTTAAACAATGGATATATAGCATTTAGACACATTGTCATACACATCTAACACATTGTCATACACATCTAAAATCTACGAATAAAAATCTGAGAAGAGCAATATTTTACACACACATGAAGGTATCCATAAGCAATAATTTCTGATGAAAAAACACAAATATGAAACATCGCGTTTTGGAAATAAACTTTTCAAATATCAACTCAGAAATAGGCTCCTGTACATTAGCTTTCCATGACTGGCTATATCTCATTATGATTACTCTGGTTACTCCGGTGAACATTCCTCTGTTTCCCAGTGGTGAGGGAGCTATGGACGGTGTGGGTCTAGGCAGGGTCAGAGACAAACAGTGGATGGTGTGAATGTGTGCGTGCCTTCGTGTGTGCGTGCGTGCATGCGTACCAAGGGAGTGGTCAGAGACTAAAATAAAGACTGAAGATGTAGGGCAGCTCTCACTTCTCAGGTCAACACTGCACAAGTTATCTCAGAGAGAGAGAGCGCTGTCAGAGCATCAGCGCATTGAGAGACCACCTTGCCGTTATTAATAAATCATACACACAAGTGCTGTGTTATTGAGCTGTGTGGAGTCACTGATTGTCAAGCCCTTTGAACAGAAGTGAGGAGGGGGATAATGCTGGTGAATGGTGCATGGTACTGGGGATTCTATATTGTTGATGCATGACCCTGCCCACTGTAATTTCATTGAAATTACATGAAAACAATGTTGATTCAACCAGTGTGTACCCAGTGGGTGGCTTTTGTACATGTACACTACACTGAGCTTATGAGGTATGATATTGCCTAATTGAGAGCTTATAATAAAAAAAATGCTTATGATCCATGACAGGCAAGCACACACACACACCCACCCAGGCTGGCAGTGACACATTCACGCACAGACACAGACACAGACACAGTGGGGGATTGGTATAAGTGATGTGAGGAGGGGATTATAAAGCCCATATTAGCAGATGCACACAGCACAGTTTTTCCTCTCTATCTACTGTATGTATGAGCATATACTGCCTACATATGCGGCTACATTTGTGTCTTACGACTTTCAAGATCTTTCTGACATGGCTCTATGTCTCTACAGTAGATACCCCAAAGGAGTCCTTAGAGATGAGTCAACATTGATTGTGTATGCAGCCATTCGTCGCCCCTGTATAATATCAGAGTGGAAGCTGCAATGCAGTAAGGATGCCCTGCCTCCTTATTCTATAGCAATTTATTATTAGTGGATGGTAGTCCTTAGAGCAAACAACACCATATCAATTCTGTGTCCATACGCTGCAATCAGTGAATAAGATATTACGGAATTGGTACCCCCTTTCCTCTCTCTCACTCTGCTCTTTTCTCCCTCTCTACATGTCTCTTATGCTATATCTATGTCTTATTCTCTCTCAAACACACAAAAAACACGGTCTTCCTTTCTCTCTATGTATTTTTCTTTCATTCTCACTCTCTCTCCCTCCTCCTTTACTGCATTGGAGTGAACAGTTCATTAGCAGATGCCAAAAAGCCCTGTGTAGCGTGACAACATGTTCTCAAACAAATTAGAGCCCTAAAGACAACTGGTATATTGTTATTTTCAATCCTCCATCATGTGTTCATTAATCTTCATTTAGACATGATGAGTGTGGCAAACAAATGAAATTATAAAACAAACACACCCATTCCCCCAAGCTATTGCAGAGAAATACGATTTCTAAATGCCTTTAGATTAATTTAGATGATTAGCTCCTAAATATATCACCAGCTCACTAAAAAGTCATTAAATACATGCTTGACTACTAAGTATATTTTAAACTTCCCGCTTTGAGCTGGATGTGTCAATGTGTAATACATACAGTACATGCATAATCTATGAGCAGAATTACTGTTTTAACTCAAATAGCCACAAAATCCCTAGTTTGAAAGCAACTGTTTTTCTGGAAGCTATGCTGCACCCTTTTCCCAACATTTCCCCCCCACGTAGACCAGCCCCCTTGCAATTTGAATTCAACCAATGAGCTTCAGCCCCTCGCCATATGAGCCCACGTGAAAAAATACTACAGTTTACTATAGAATTATATTATTGTATTTGTTATGCTGTTTATACTGTTAGAAATGTAGCTTAATTAAATTGATTCATAATATGGTGTCTCTATTCCAAGAAAAAAACGCATTTTACAGTAGCCTATGTAGGCCTCAGGGTTTCCGTTAGGAAAATATGGCACTGTACAATGTGACCGGTTGACTGCAAGTGAAAAGCAAAATAATTAGAACATTTTCACACTCTAATTGTAGGCTAACCAATACCCAAACGGAGATCTGATTGATTTATCAATCAGTCCCCATGCTTGTCTCAGAGCTTGTCCCATGCTTGTCTCAGTCCCCATGCTTGTCTCAGAGCAGCGTGAAACGGTGCTGAAATAGTTCACCACACGCGGGTAGGCTATTGCTTCAAATCCTATTAGAACAAATGGATGACTTTGGGTGTTTCAGTAAGCAACAATTTGTTGCTTTCAATTGCATTCGCCTACTTTATTCCAATATATCTGTCACTCAGTGCTATTTATTCCCAAAGTAATTCATCATGGATCCATCCAGATGTGGTTAGAAAACATATGGTGGGCTATACAAAGAGATCGGCGAAGTGACATGCCTCACAAACATCCATTAATACATTTAAAGTCCCTAAACTCGGCAGGAGTCTATTGTCCTGCTGATAGTCCATCAAGGGTGGATGGCTTCTTTTGTATTCCAATTTATTGGAAAGGCTGCTAAACCATTTACACCTGGCCCAAAGCATTGTTGTGTCCTTACAGTACAGTGCACTTTCACTCCACTCTCTACCAATGCCAGCAGATTATTATTTTTATTGTTGTTATCTATTCGGTAACATTCCACAAGTGAATGTAATAAATAAAATGGATACATTAAATAGCTCACGTCTTGAAAATATGTGAAACTTTTTATATTTTTGTATCATCTGTGCATAGTAGCGGAGGCTTCATGGCTTCGCCATTAACTTGTTAATTTAACAGACATCCCATATTCAGTCAACACATATATTTTAAGAACATAATGGAATATAACAGACCATTTTAGTTTCTCTTAGAATAAAAACCTTACAGTGTAAAAACTGTTTTAGTAAGTAATCAGCTACGGTCCAGATACAGTTTCTTCTGACAAAGTAGAAAAAAATGTGCTTTTTTTTTGTGTGCAGGGCAGAGGAAGAGCAATTCTTACACTATTGTTCTAAATTCAATCACTCTCTTCTTCTTCATCTTCATAATTCAGTTAATTCAAATTCAATTGTGATACATTTTGTCACTCCCGTTCAACGACTCCAAATCGCTTTGCATGTGCTCCGCCGAAGTCGATCCCTATCCTTGTTGGGGCGGCATTCGGCGGTCGAAGTCACCGGCGTTCTAGCCATCGCCGATCCACTTTTCATTTTCCATTTGTTTTGTCTTTGTCTTACACACCTGGTTTCAATTCCCCAATTACTTGTTCATTATTTAACCCTCTGTTCCCCCATGTTTGTTTGTGAGTAATTGTTTATTGTATTGCGGTCCGTATTTGTGGCCTTGTATTTATACAACGTGTATTGTATTATTATTGAGTAAAATTGCTTTCATTACTCATATCTGCTGTCCTGCGCATGACTCATCTCACCAGCTACACACAGACGCATTACAATAACTTGAAATAAAATGATGTAGGTTCATTAAATAATTGAAAGGAAAAATGTGAAAGGAAAAATATTTTTTAGCCTAGTGGATATACAGTACCAGTCAAAGGTTTGGACACACCTACTCATTCCAGGGTTTATCTTTGTTTTTACAATTTTTTACATTGAAGAATAATAGTGAAGACATCAAAACTTTGAAATAACACATACGGAATCATGTACTAAACAAAAAATGAGTCAAACAAATCAAAATATATTTTATATTTGAGATTATTCAAAGTAGCCACCCTTTGCCTTGAAGACAGCTTTGCACACTCTTGGCATTCTCTCAACCAACTTCATGAGGTAGTCACCTGGAATGCATTTCAATTAACAGGTGTGCCTTGTTTAAAGTTAATTTGTTAAATTTATTTCCTTCTTCATGCATTTCTGCAGCGATACGCCATCCCATCTGCTTTGCACCTCCAGGCTGTGTAAGGGCTATTTGACCAAGGAGAGTGATGGAGTGCTGCATCAGATGACCTGGCCTCCACAATCACCTGACCTCAACCCAATTGAGATGGTTTGGGATGAGTTGGACTGCAGAGTGAAGGAAGAGTAGCCAACAAGTGCTCAGCATATGTAGGAACTCCTTCAAGACCGTTGGAAAAGCATTCAAGGTGAAGCTGGTTGAGAGAATGCCAAGAGTGTGCAAAGCTGTCATCAAGGCAAAGGGTGGCTAATTTAAAGAATCAAAAATATAAAATCTATTTTGACTTGTTTAATAATCACCCTCCCGGATCCGGGATCCTCCTCATCAGAAACGCTGACTAGCATAGCCTAGCCTAGCGCCACAGGGATATCATATAATAGAATTTCATGAAACCACAAGTCCAATACAGCAAATGAAAGATAAACATCTTGTGAATCCAGCCAACATTTCCGATTTTTAAAATGTTTTACAGCGAAAACCCAGTAAATATTTATGTTAGCTCATCACAATAGCCAAACACACAACTCCATTTTTTCACCGCAAACATAGCTTTCACAAAACCCACAAATAGAGATAAAATTAATCACTAACCTTTGAACAACTTCATCAGATGACAGTCTTATGACATCATGTTATACAATACATTTATGTTTTGTTCGAAAAATTTCATATTTATAGCTACAAATCTGGGTTTTACAACGCAGCCATCGTCACAAATAGCACCAAATTGTCCGGAGAAATTTTACACAGCCACGTAATCTAACCAAAAAACTCATCATAAACTTTGCTGAAAAATACATGTTGTACAGCAAATGAAAGATACACTGGTTCTTAATGCAACCGCTGTGTTAGATTTAAAAAAATAACTTTAGTACAAAGCACAGCATGCAATAATCTGAGACAGCGCTCAGCCATTCTCCGCCATGTTGGAGTCAACATATTCCACAAAAATACGAAATAACATCATAAATATTCTCTTACCTTTGATGATCTTTCATCAGAATGCAGTGCAAGGAGTCCTAGTTCCACAATAAATCGTTGTTTTGTTTTAGAATGTCCATTTCTTCTGTCGAATTAGCAACTTTGGCTAGCATGGTGGAGCTCAAGTGTCCATCAACGTTTGGCGCATGGAACGAAAAATTCAAAAACTGATAATAAAAGTCGAATAAACTGGTCAAACTCAGTTGAGAATCCATATTTAGTATGTTTTTCTCGTATGTATCCAATAACGTCCCAGACGGAGCATTTATTCGTGTCTACCTAACGCATTGCAGACATAGATATGGCGTTCCCAACTGCTTTGCAAAATACTGCCAATATGGCTGACCTGTCACTCCAAAAGCTCTCATTCGGTCACATCAGGCTAGACACCTCATTCAACGTTCTACAGCCTGTTGACATCTAGTGGAAGGCGTATGAAGTGCATACAGATCCATAAATACAAGGCAATTGAATAGGCAAGGCCTGTCACAGAGACCCATTTCAGAATTTTCACTTCCTGTTTGGAACTTTACCTGCCAAATTAGTTCTGTTTTACTCACAGATATAATTCAAACAGTTTTAGAAACTTCAGAGTGTTTTCTATACAATAGTAATAATAATATGCATATCATATGATCTAGAACAAAGTACGAGGCCGTTTAATTTGGGCACTATTTTTTCCCAAAGTGAAAACAGCGCACCCTATTAAGAAGAAGTTAACACTTTTTTGGTTACGACATGATTCCATATGTGTTGCTTCATAGTTTTGATGTCTTCACTATTATTCTACAATGTAGAAAATAGTAAAAATAATAAAAAGGCCTTGAATGAGTAGGTGTCCAAACTTTTTACTGGTACTGTATATAAATAGATGAAAAGACATTAAAATCAGAATGACTGATGATTGTTTATATTGATTGTGCAACCTGGTGGATACTGCACAAAACAAAAACATGTGCCAGTCAGTCAGATCTGTCAGTGCTACAGCCCTGTGATCTAGCATCTCTGTAATAATTAGAAGCTGTGTTTTAGAGCCTGGCTTCATGCCTCTTAATCACTGTGATTTCCTCTGATCTCCCCTTAAAACACCACTATTTACTCCCGACAATTACCGGAGCATCTGTGGGAGCACAACGCATACACACCCCTGTCCTGTTCCCCCTTCAACATCACTCCATCGCCTGCTTGTGTCCACTGACAGGGCCGTGGAGAAGAATCCTAATGAAGGATTTATTTTTGTAACACATTGGGTTTCTATAATAAAGAAACGCTTTCTCTCTCTCTCTCTCCTGAAAAAAGCAGGGTTTGTGATTAAATTACATCTCTATTCACTCTAAAAGGCTTCCCGCTGTTGCCTGCTAAATGACCAGAATGCCAGTGAACCTCATAATTTATGACTGTAACTCACAATGAAGGATGTAAAAGAGTGCTATGCACAGATAGTTTTGGATCATGGCTACAGGTCAGCTGACATTTAGGCTTTAATTCGGTCTTTACAAAAATTGTGATATTTGTGTTTCTGAAGTTTCTGTTACGAATAGTTCCTATGCACAATACAACCTAAAACTTCACTCATAAACCCTATTGTGTCGATGTTGTCTGGAGAGCTGTAACCTTGACAGTGAACTGGGCATCTGAATCTGTACGTCTTAGTCATTGTTGACAAACCCGTGTAGAGCACAGTACAGAGAGATGAGGAGCATGAGGAGATTTGAAGTCACTCTGTCTGCTGAGGTATTGTCTCCGAGGGCCCGGGGTCCCATGCGTGATCACGTGTGACCCCATTCTCAGCTGGCCCAGATACAGGAGCTATAGAGCTATACACTGGATTATTGTCCCCCTCAGCTCCCTGAACAAAGACATAGAGAGAGAGAGAGATGTTAACATATGTTTCCCATGCCAATAAAGCCCCTTGAATTGAGGGAGAAAGAGAGAGAGGAGTAGGAGTACTACCTCCATTGTCGTGATACTTACTGCATGTCTGAGAAGACCCATTTTAATGATGTCATAAATCAATATGTGAATCATTTCTTCCACTAGCTAAATTATTAGTCAACAATATGTGGTACTGCTACACTCTACACTGTGTGCAACAGATCAAGTTATACACTCTGCTCAAGTCATTTTACCATGTCAAAATTATGAGTAGGCTATGGGAATTGCCCAATCCCAAATTATCCCTAGTCCCCTACCCCTATAGCCCTCAAACTTAACTCTGGACCTCGAAGCCAGTTCCATTGCATTTTTTCATTGATCCCCTCTAATCAGGGACTGATTTAGACCTAGGAGACCAGGTGTGTGCGAATAATTATAAGGTAGAACAGAAAACCAAGGCTGCGATCAGTACATTTTTACATTCGTACATTCGTACATTCGTACATTCGTTCAATTGAACAGAAATGGTGCTGTACTGAATGAACAGGCAGTTAAAAAATGGGTAAGGGTTGTGGGTTGGGGAATGCCTTTGAAATATGTCACTTATTGCTTCAAGCCACACCACACCAGACCCACCAAATGGGAGCAAACGTACCTCAAAGTCAGTTCAAGAACGTACGAGAACGTTTTGGGGAAACGTGTCGTTCAGTACAAACCGTTCCACAACGTAACAAATGTTCAAGAGAACTGAACGCAACTCGTAGGGTGAGTTGAATACCCCTGCCCTATAGTGAATGTGGACTTATGGGGATATGAGAGGATTGAATAGGTATAATCAATATGGTAATAGCTCTGCTTTGCTCTTTAATAGGCTAGGTTGAAGATTTGCCATCTTGCTTATCCACAAGTGCATAGGGTGTAGGGTTCAGGGGTCGTTTTGGGATCGGAACAATATTTTAGTTTTTAGCATGTTAGACATCAGTTCCCACTTACTTTTAGTCTTGAAGCATCATCCAGACAGTTGTCTTGGTCAAAGTTCCATTAATGAGATGTAGTTGCTTGGTTGTAGTGGACAGACTAACCCAAAAACGTGCTTCAAAACATCTCCACGGAAAATTCTAGACTATTATGTTTTCGGGGGAAATACGGATAAGGAAAAGAAGAAGCATTTCACTAGCTAGCACAGGGATAAGGATACGGATAGCCTAGATGTCGAAGAAGAAGCTACATAGCTAGTTGGATTGCTAAAGACGACTCAAAAATGTGCATTTCCAAATTGTGAAAATCAATTTAGATCATACTACACGGGAATCCACTTTCATCGACTTCCATTACATGATCAAGAGAGATTGAAGTTGTGGCTAACTGTGCTTTATTTGAACGTACATACCCCAAAGGAAAAACTCCAAGGTGTTGTGGTTCGTAGCAAACCTTTTACCCCAGAAGACTACAGTCATGGGAGTGCTGAAAGCAATCTTCAAGAGCACTGTTGTACCAATCACTAGGACTGAACGTTCATCTGGGAAAGCGGAGAAAACGTATGTAATGTTTGTATTTCGCTAAGCAGCTAGCTATATGGTAATAAATGTAATATCGCTATGTCAAAATGCCTAGCAAAGTATGTATTGTCATGTGTGTGGAAACAAGGGTAGGTACTATTATTGCAATGTAAATAGCCTGTCATCACAACATGTAGCTAATACACTTGAAATACAGTATGTCACAACTAAGAAACATGAAGAAAATAGCCCTGCAGAATTGCTCATCAATTGTGACCCCCTCTCTTTTAGGTTGAGGGAGTTGATGTGAGAACAGAAGAAGATCCCCACATGCACGATAATGGCCCGCCAGAGGAGATGTAGTTTGCTGCTGTTTCTCAGTCCACCACGAAAAAACAACAAATGCCCAGCACTTCACAAGGTGCCTTGCCAAAGACTACACATTACAGCTGACCAGTTCAGAGCAGCCCAGCAAAAAACAATATAAACCTTCGTCATCAGGGAGTTATTTTGCTGTACCTATACCCTGGAAACAGAGTATACTGTAGGTATTGTTTTACTACAGCCATGACAGTGATTATTTCAATACTTACATTATAGAGCAAAGCGTTAATCCAATTAAATACACAGACAGCTTTTTATTGCTATATTTTGCAGAATTTCTAATTGGTGTTAGTGAATTGGCACCAGAGGTGAGATGTAGTCAGTGTCACAAAATATATGACCCATTTCAGAAACTCAAAAGTGTTCCTATGAATACAAATTCAAGAAAAGTTTTAATTACACCACTATCAAACAGAACTTAAATCATAATGTCTTATCAGTGTCACAAAGTGAATGACCCTTGACCCCTTTGAGTAGTTCCTAAAACAGTTTTTAGTGTGATGTTTACTGTCTCTTAGAAATTAGTCATTTAAAATGTAAATCTAACTACAAAAGTCATTGTTACTGTTCCTTGTATATTAGCAAGAGTTGGCTGGACAAACAGAGGCAACACAAGAAGCAGAACCACATGCACCACCAGAAGAACAAGACTCATTTATGGACATCACCATGACTTCGGTGGAGACCCCTATGGATTCATGGACCCCTACCAGACAGCAGCAATTCTGCCTCTACTCATGCGTCATCTGAGCTTGCCTGAATGGACACAGTGGAAAATGGCAATCAGGCCCTGATGTGCATGGAATTTTAGAAAACAGCCGATTAGCTGGGTGATCTATCTTGTTCACTGAAACTACATATACAGATGTCGCTGATTGGGCTGTCATACTCAACCTATAGCTGCTAGGGAGTACAGCGTTCAACACCATACAGTCTTCATACTTGACTCAAGGTGATAGAACAGGCGTACCTTGAATAACAGACTCAAGATGGCACGGTTGATTGTCCAGACATAAGAAGGAATTGGAGTGGAGGTGTGCGGGGATGGCCGTTTCGACAGTCCTGGCTACTCAGCAAAATACACCAACTACAGCTTTAAGGATGATGCCACAAAGGAGATAATCCACTTTGAGCTGATTCAGGTTAGTAGCCTATTAGTTCTTTTTTAAGAGTAGACATACAAGCCACTCATATAGCATCCTCATGTCTAGATGTTCACTGTTTGTCCTACAGGTTACAGAGGTCACCAGCTCTGTTGCCATGGAAATGGTTGATTTTGAAAGGGGATTTGAGTATTTACTAGAGAATGGAATTAGTGTAGATGGGGTGGCCACCGACAGATCGCCATCCATCCACAAGAAAATCTGAGAGTCATACCCTGACATCAAACATACGTTTGACACCTGGCATGTAGCTAAAATTAAGTTACACATCTAAAATTTGAGGCAATCACGACTGCACTACTACAACGTTGTATATACTCTAGGTCATACTCAAATTATCTTTATGTATGTCACGCCCTGACCTTAGAGATCCTTTTAATTCTCTATTTTGGTTAGGTCAGGGTGTGACTAGGGTGGGCAATCTAGTTTTCCTATTTCTTTGTTTGGCCTGGTATGGTTCCCATACCAGGGGCAGCTGTCTATCGTTGTCTCTGATTGGGGATCATAATTAGGCAGCCTTTTTTCCACCTTAGTTTGTGGGATCTTGTTTTTGTACTGTTGCTTTCCAGCCCTACATAACTGTGCGTTTCGTTTTGTATTTTTTTTTTTTTTCAGTGTCATCAATAAAAGAAAGATGTACGCCTACCACGCTGCACCTTGGTCCGATCCTTCCATCAACGAACGTAACAATGTATTGTGGCGAACCTGGTTTGTAAGCGGAGATATAGACTCTACTTAATATCATGGTATTGTGGCAGAGTTGATAGCGCACTGGGCTTTGGGCTGGAGGGTTGAGGGTTTGCGCAACACTCCATACACTCTTAACCTTTCTGAACCACCCATCCCGGATCCGGGATAATTGTCATCAGCAACGCTGAATAGCATAGCGCCACAGTCAAATAATATTACCAGAAAATATTCATATTCATGAAATCACAAGTGCAATATTGCAAAACACAGCTTAGCCTTTTGTTAATCCACCTGTCGTCTCAGATTTTGAAATTATGCTTTACAGCGAAAGCAATACAAGCGTTTGTGTAAGTTTATCGATCGCTCGACAAAACATTAAGTACACTTAGCATCAGGTAACTTGGTCACGAAAATCAGAAAAGCAATCAAATTAATCGTTTACCTTTGATGATCTTCGGATATTTTCACCCACGAGACTCCCAGTTAGACAACAAATGTTCCTTTTGTTCCATAAAGATATTTTTATATCCAAATACCTCCGTTCGTTTCACACATTATGCTGAGAAATCCACAGGAAAAAGCGATCACGACAACGCAGACAAAAATTCCAGATAATATCCATAATGTCCACAGAAACATGTCAAACGTTTTTTATAATCAATCCTCAGGTTGTTTTTCAAATATCTATTCGATAATATATCAACCGGGAGTGTTGGTTTTTCACTAGGACCGGGAGTAACAATGGCCGCCTTTCTCTGTTGCGCACAACTCACTCTGAGAGCCCCCACCTATCCACTTACGCAATGTGATCGTTCTCGCTCATTTTTCAAAATAAAAGCCTGAACCTATGTCTAAAGGCTGTTGACACCTTAGGGAAGCCATAGAAAAAGTAATCTGGTTGATATCCCTTTAAATGGGTAATAGGGATGCATAAGAACAGAGACGTTTCAAAAACAGAGGCACTTCCTGATTGGATTTTCCTCAGGTTTTAGCCTGCAATATCAGTTCTGTTAAACTCACAGACAAAATGTTGACAGTTTTGGAAACTTTAGAGTGTTTTCTATCCTAATGTGACAATTATATGCATATTCTAGTTTCGGGGGCTGAGAAATAGGCAGTTTCAAATGGGTACGTTTTTTAGCCAAAAACGAAAATACTGCCCCCTACACTTAAGAAGTTTTAAACAAAGTGCTATCTAGAACCTAAAAGCGTTATTTAGCTTTCCCCATACAATAACCCTTTGAAGAACCTTTTTTGGTTCCAGTTAGAACCCTTTTGGTTCCAGGTAGAACTTTTTTTCTAAGAGTGTACCTGTTTCATTACACTGGTGTCACAAATGGGATGCCGGCTGTGAGGCCATCGGAACGTACTGTCCATATGGGTGAGAGGGCTGAGATTATGTTGTGCCTTGTGTTGTGGTGCACTTCAGGTTTTGCGGGGTCCAGCATGCCAGTCAACCTGCTGTCTTCCAATCAAAGGACTGCCTGGGATGTTTGGAGACAGGCGTCCTTGTGGTTGGTGGACAGCTCAGGTTCTGATGTATTGCCATGTTTCTTTTGTTCTATTTCTTCTACGTCCATAACAGAGAGTAGGATACCCGTTGTTTGTGCATTGATTTATTTGGCGTAGGCTACGGCCAAACAGTAGCCTGTGGGAGTTTAGGTTAATAAAACATTCCATTCAAGAACTCAACCCTCTGTGAAGAACATTATTTTATTTATGATCTAATGAGGTCATTACAGCATGCTGTCGGCCAGAATAGATATCTCTGCTTATAAACCAGGGTCGCTACAGTATTGTCACACCCTGGCCTTAGTTATCTTTGTTTTCATTATTATTTTAGTTAGGTCAGGGTGTGACATGGTGAAGTATGTGTTTTTGTATTGTCTAGGGTGTTGTTTGGTTTAGGGGGTTAAGTAGAGTAGATGGTTTAGTGTTCAGTGTAGGTGTCTAGGAAAGTCTATGGTTGCCTGAATTGGTTCTCAATTAGAGACAGCTGGTTATTGTTGTCTCTGATTGGGAGCCATATTTAAGGCAGCCATAGGCTTTAGCTGGTTGTGGGTAATTGTCTATGTCAGTGTGTAGTGGTCAGTGTCAGCACCATTTTGTTTATATAGCTTCACGGTCGTCAGTTTGTTGTTTTGTTTCATTCGTTGCTCTTCTAAAATAAAAGAAGAATGTATTTCTCACACGCTGCGTTTTGGTCCTCTCTACAAAGTCAAGACGATCGTGACAGAATTACCCACCAAACCAGGACCAAGCAGCGTGAAAGGATGGAACAGCGCTTAGTGGAGGAATGGACCCGGGAAAAGGATGAGTGGAGAACAACCTGGGAAGAGATAGACAGGTGGGCGTGCGATCCAGAGAAAGTGCCGGAGCCTGCCTGGGATTCGCTGGAGCAGTGCGAGGAGGGTTACAGGATTATGGAGCTGGAGAAAGGAGCACGAAGGCGCGGTAGGAAGCCCTCGAGGAAACGCCAAACATTTCTTGGGGAGGGGCTCATGGGGAGTGTGGCGAGTCCAGATAGGAGATCTGCGTCAACTTCCCGTGCTACCCGTGAGGACCCTAAGAAGGAACCTGAGCCAGTCGGGCTGATATTGGAGGTGAGCAATGGGAATGATACAGAGACTGTTAAGGAGTTATTGGGGAGGTTGGAGGAGAGTGAAATGAGGGAGCTGCTGTGTTGGTGCGTGAGGCACAAAATCCACCCGACAGAGCGTGTGCGGGAAGTGATGTTACCTGAGTCAGCTCTCCATGCTCGTCCTGAGGTGCGTGCTAACCGTCTGGGAATGACAGTCCCACAAACCAGGCCTCCTGTACGCCTTCCTAGTCCTGCACCTCCTGTAGCAGTTCCACGTACTAACTCTCCTGTGGCAGCCCCTCGTACCAGTCCTCCAGTTCCGGCACCACGCACCAAGCCTTTTGTGCGTCTCCAGAGTCCAGTACGTCTTGTTTCTCCTCCCCGCACTAGCCCTGAGATGCGTGTCCCCAGCCCGGTACCACCAGTTCCGGCACCACGCACTAGGCCTAATGTGCGTCTCCAGGGTCCAGTATGCCCTGTTCCCCCTCCCCGCACTAGCCCTGAGATGCGTGTCCCCAGCCCGGTACCACCAGTTCCGGCACCACGCACACGGCCAAATGTGCGTCTCCAGGGTCCAGTATGCACTGTTCCTTCTCCCCGTACTCGCCCTGATGTGCGTGCCCTCAGCCCGGTACCACCAGTGCCGGTACCACGCACCAGGCCTATAGTACGCTTTGAGAGTTCAGTGTGCCCTGTTGTTGTTCCCCGCACTAGCCTGAAGGTGCGTGTCCTTAGCCCGGTGTCTCCAGTTCCGGCACCACGCACCAGGCCTACAGTGCGCCTCATCCGGCCAGAGCCATCCGTCTGCCCAGTGCCATCTGAGCCATCCGTCTCCCCAGCGCCATCTGAGCCATCCGTCTCCCCAGCGCCATCTGAGCCATCCGTCTCCCCAGCGCCATCTGAGCCATCCGTCTCCCCAGCGCCATCTGAGCCATCCGTCTCCCCAGCGCCGTCTGAGCCATCCGTCTGCCCAGTGCCGTCTGAGCCATCCGTCTGTCCCGAGCCATTAGAGCCGCCCGTCTGTCCCGAGCCGTCAGAGCCGTTAGTCAGTCAGGAGCCG
Source organism: Salvelinus namaycush (assembly GCF_016432855.1). Taxonomy (NCBI): domain Eukaryota; kingdom Metazoa; phylum Chordata; class Actinopteri; order Salmoniformes; family Salmonidae; genus Salvelinus; species Salvelinus namaycush. The sequence goes on from NC_052325.1 coordinate 16,486,434, forward strand.
CTAGAGCCATTCGTCAGTCAGGATCTGCCAGAGCCGCCAACCAGACAGGATCTGCCAGAGCCGCCAACCAGACAGGATCTGCCAGAGCCGCCAACCAGACAGGATCTGCCAGAGCCGCCAACCAGACAGGATCTGCCAGAGCCGTCAGCGAGCCATGAGCGTCCAGAGCCGTCAGCCAGCCATGAGCGTCCAGAGCCGTCAGCCAGCCATGAGCGTCCAGAGCCGTCAGCCAGCCATGAGCGTCCAGAGCCGTCAGCTAGCCATGAGCGTCCAGAGCCGTCAGCGAGCCATGAGCGTCCAGAGCCGTCAGCCAGCCATGAGCGTCCAGAGCCGTCAGCCAGCCATGAGCGTCCAGAGCCGTCAGCCAGCCATGAGCGTCCAGAGCCGTCAGCCAGCCATGAGCGTCCAGAGCCGTCAGCCAGCCATGAGCGTCCAGAGCCGTCAGCTAGCCATGAGCGTCCAGAGCCGTCAGCTAGCCATGAGCGTCCAGAGCCGTCAGCCAGTCATGAGCTGCCCCTCAGCCCAGAGCTGCCATTTATCCAGAACTGCCCCTCAGTCCAGAGCTGTCTCTCTGTCCGGAGCTGCCCTTCAGTCCGGAGTTGCCCCTCTATCCTGAGCTACCTCTCTGTCCTGAGCTATCTCTCTGTCCTGAGCTACCTTATCCCGGTGCTGCCCCTTGTCCCGGTGCTGCCCCTTATCTTAAGGTTACCATCTAAATTAAAGTGGGTGTAAAATGAGGGTGGTCATTCTAAGGGGGAGACGTAAGCTGGGATTGACTATGGTGGGGTGGGGACCTCGCCCAGAGCCTGAGCCACCACCGTGGTCAGACGCCCACCCAGACCCTCCCCTAGACTTTATGCTGGTGCGCCCGGAGTTCGCACCTTAAGGGGGGGGTTATGTCACACCCTGGCCTTAGTTATCTTTGTTTTCATTATTATTTTAGTTAGGTCAGGGTGTGACATGGTGAAGTATGTGTTTTTGTATTGTCTAGGGCACAGGTGTCAAACTCATTCCATGGAGGGCCGAGTGTCTGCGGGTTTTCGCTCCTCCCTTGTACTTGATTGATGAATTAACATCACTAATTAGTTAGGAACTCCCCACACCTGGTTGTCTAGGGCTTTATTGAAAGGAAAAACCAAAAACCTGCAGACACTAGGCCCTCCGTGGAATGAGTTTGACACCCCTGGTCTAGGGTGTTGTTTGGTTTAGGGGGTTAAGTAGAGTAGATGGTTTAGTGTTCAGTGTAGGTGTCTAGGAAAGTCTATGGTTGCCTGAATTGGTTCTCAATTAGAGACAGCTGGTTATTGTTGTCTCTGATTGGGAGCCATATTTAAGGCAGCCATAGGCTTTAGCTGGTTGTGGGTAATTGTCTATGTCAGTGTGTAGTGGTCAGTGTCAGCACCGTTTTGTTTATATAGCTTCACGGTCGTCAGTTTGTTGTTTTGTTTCATTCGTTGCTCTTCTAAAATAAAAGAAGAATGTATTTCTCACACGCTGCGTTTTGGTCCTCTCTACAAAGTCAAGACGATCGTGACAAGTATTATCAACACGTGTGATTATGTTTAATGTCTGTGATTGAATGTAGGATTAAAGAAGAAATTAATGGCCATTTCAAATCGTAAGAAGTGTAAAGAAATTAAACTGTGGCAGAAAATCATTTGCAGTCACCTGTGGTAGTTATGCAGTACATGCAAAGGCGATCAAGAGGTATGAAAATGTTTATGGTTTTTACTTGTATCAACTCACTTTACACTTTTTCACATTCCATGTATTCAGGTATTCCCTGATTAGTTCCAATGTTATACACTTTTCACAACTCATAACACTCATGGGTAGGGTAGGGTACCTACTGACATTGAACCCACTATTATGGTATTCAATATTTCCATTGAAATTAGATAGATGATTATGGCACTCCAAATGTATGTATATGTTTTCTCAGGAGCTCAGACGTCGTTGGAAGTCCCTGCTTCACCATATTTGTGTTATCCACCAATGTACAGGGGATGGAGTGGAGCACTCTGAAAGAGTGTCTCCATGACACTCTTTCAGAAGACCAACAGAGGAGGAAAAGATGTCTGAAATACGACTTGCCAGCTTTACAAGGCTCTGTCATCTGTAGTGTTGGACAAAGGCCTAATGAGAGATATTGGACAGATGTCTCTTTCCAAGCACACAGGCATTTAATCTCTAACCCAAAATGATAGTGTACTACTGATGGTGTGTATTCATCAATCAAAAAGGGAAAACATGGGGTCCCTGTCATCAGGGGCGCCGCCAGGGATTTTGGGCCCCATAAAAAGATATCACATTGGCCCCATGAAAAGATATCACATTGGGCCCCATGAAAATATATCACTGTCAGATGTGTGCGTACTGGTAGCGAAGTCAGGTGCAGGAGAGCAGAGATTTGTGAACAGGTGCACACTTTATTTAGGCAAAACTTGCAAAACAGTCACAAGAATTATGTTTAACAATAAACATCTTCGTGAAAAATAACACGGAGAAAACAAGCTAGTCTGGCGCGTCAACAATACACACGTAACACAAACAATCTTACACAATGACATGATGGGGAACAGAGGAATAAATACATGTAGATTGATTGGGGAATGAAAACCAGGTGTGCAGGGAACAAGACAAAACAAATGGATACATGAAAAAAGGAGCTGCGATGGCTAGAAAGCCGGTGACGTCGACCGCCGAACGCCGCCCGAACAAGGAGAGGAGCCGACTTCGGCGGAAGTCGTGACAATCACATTGGGCCCCACCACAGGCTACACCAACCCTGCGCAATTGCTGTAACCACACACCCAATCGACCCATTGAAAGCTTTAAATAACTCTACCTTTGCAGGTTTGCAACTCTCTTGTAGTCCAATATTTACTGTACGATATTTACTGATGGTGAGCTGTGAAAATATAACACTGTGCAGACATGCATGCAACATTCTGCATACAGTGGAATTCACTATTTGATGCAAGACTGATACCCTCTATAAGAAATGTGCTAAAGGCCATCTTTCACAGTCTAAATGTAATTTTAATGGTAAAATTCTTGAATGGAAAATTCTCTTAACATTAATGAATAACTTAAAATAAATATAACTTAAATATACATTAACCTCTTCAATTAAAATAATTAACATTATCATTTATAGAATGATATAACAAACAAAATAATAAAATTAGCAGCAGATTTTCGAAGTAAGTATACATACCAACTAGAAAATAAGCAGCTGTAAAAGTGGAAATGCAAAACAAAATGGAAATAGAATGAAAAGGCCTGATGGTGGCGCTAGAGGAAAGGTCAAGAGGTCATCAAATCAATAGGTTTCTTCCACTTGGTTTTGATTGTGCACAACAGATTTTATGGCAATCCAGCCATTACTTTGAGATACATCTTGTTCTCAGTCTGTTCTCAGTCTTGTTCTCAGCCTGTGGACATCATGTGTGTAGTGATCCAATATCCATAGCCATGTCATTTAACAGTTATCACTGGCCCTTGCTCAGCCTTACTCACCATGAGCCCAGCGCCGAGACTTCTTGCTAGCAAAGTCACTGATTAAGTCTTTGAAGTCCAGCTTTCTAGCTAACTGACTTCAATGGACAGCATAGCAAGACTGCAAAGCCTGTCCTGGGACATAGTGGACCTCAAATAGTTTTTAAAATCAGTTTTAGCTTACTGAAAGCTCTCTCGCCACCAGCAACAGTCACAGGCAGTGTGCAAAATATACGTAAAGCAATGCACACTTCTCCAAAAATGCTTTTCAGCTACATCTTACAAAATGCATTCAGGAGAACAAGAGGGGACAAGTTAGGGGGGAAAGTGGCAGCATATACAGTGTTCAGGTGTATTACTTCATTTTGAAACTCAGGTGTAAGATCTCTGGAATACTTCATGATCAGTGGTTGGCACACAGAAGGGACTTTATCCTCACTAATCTGCCCAACCTTCAGAACAGCAGAAAATTCTTCTACAATTTTTACAGTGGTGTGGAACCTAGTGTCCAAGTCACTTATGATGTTGTCCATAGCAGTAAAATACACTGTGTTCCGAAACACTGTTGCTGCACTGTCCTGAGCTGTCTCCTCTTGAGAGGTCTCATCATGGAATCTCTTCCTCTGGCGGCTGTGTTCCTTGCTAAATTGAGGTGCAACATCCATTTGCGTAGCAATCAGTGTTGCCTCAGACAGGAGAGACTCCCATCCATCTCTAAGAGCCTGTATCTCTTCCTTTAAGGCTCTGATATTGGCTGCCTCTGTGTCAAGTGAGATTTTTCCTGACTGGAGAATCACATTCCTGTCCTCAATGCATTGCAGTACCTGCAATTATGCCAACTGACATGTCATTCAACACACTGCTGCTCACCTCCTTCTTCAGTTGGGAGTAGGGCTGGTTCAGGGATATGGGGATGGGGAGACAGGGCTGCTGAGCCTGAAGCTGCATCTGTTGGGCCTGGCACCAGGCAGGGGCAGGGACAACTGATTTAGTATGAATAGCTTACTAAAAGTTTGCCTGCATTGATTAAATGTCGGCTAAAAGAGGAGCGAAATGTAAACACCCAGAATTTTCTGTGAACATATTAAGTAAATAATGTTAGGGGAGCAAAATTGGTCTATTTCACTATGGACTAAGCTAACAGGTTAATTTCCACCACTCACAGACTACACCCACCTTCCTTTGTAAAAAATTGGGTGACATACTGTCGCCCTTCCTTTTCTCTCTCCTGTCTTTCTTTTCTTTCTTTTCATTTTTGGAAGCCAGATTTTTCTTTAGGAAGCTGAGACATGATGCACCTGCACTCCCCACTCGCAATTAACTGCTTGCTAGCAAGTACCGTTCGCGCCTGGATTAGGGGCAGGACCGAACCATTTCATGTTAAAAGAGGAGGGGTATCGGGCAATACAGAGACTCTCTGGATGTTTACTTTTTGCCAAAAACAAAAAGAAACCGTTAGTTTTATTAGTACAATAAATACAATATTATATTAATGATGATAGGTTAATTAATAATTTAATTAGGAAATTTTTGAACCTATTGTTCTAATATTTTTAGAACAATACGGAGTGTGCTCCGCCAACCCTGATGCAGTGAATAAAACAAAGCAGTGAATAAAACAAACTTAGGGAGGAGGCTTCTAAAGTTCACATGCATGACACCAAGGCTTTTATGGTTACAGAAGTCAACAAATGAGAGCGCCTGGGGAATGGGAGTGATGCTGGGGTCTGCAGGGCCTGGGTTAATCTCTACATCACCAGAGGAACAGAGGAAGAGTAGGATAAGAGTATGGTTAAAGGCTAAAAGAACTGGTCATCTAGTGCGTTCGGAACAGAGAGTTAAAGGAGCAGATTTCTTGGCACGGAATAATAGATTCAAGGCATAATGTACAGTCCAGGGCCTGGTAGGATGTGAGTACAGTGGAGGTAAGCCTAGGTGACCATGAGAGAAGTTTTGTCTCTAGAGGCACCATTTAAGCCAAGTGAGGTCACCATGTGTAGCCGAGTGATCATAGGGTCCAGTGAGTAGCTAGGCGAGCTGGAGGCACGCCGATTCAGACAGCTAGCAGGCCAGGGCTAGCAGGATAGCAGATGGGCCTCAGGGGGACTTCGCAACGGAAGAGCCTGTTGAAACCCCCTCAGACGGTTACGTTGGCAGACCAGTCGTGATGGATCAGCGGGGCGCCGTGTCGGCAGCAAAGGGTCCAGGCCAATTTGCAAAAGAGCACTTGAAGCCCAAGAATTGTCTGATGGATCTCTTCGACTAACCAAGAGATGGGCCTAGCTCGAGGCTATCTCCAGGCTAACTGGTGCTTGCTTCGGGACAGAGACGTTAGCCAGGAGTAGCCACTCGGATAGCAGCTAGCTAGCTGCGATGATCCGGAGTAAAGGTTCAGAGCTTGCGGTAGGAATCTGGAGGTGTGGTAGAGAAAAAGCAGTCCGATATGCTCTGGGTTGATATGGCGTTGATATCGCGCTGTGCAGACTGGCAGGAATTGACCGGGTTGAAGCTGGCAGATGTCTGAGTTAACGGTGATGACCGCTAGCAGTGGCTAACTGACTACTAGCTATTAGCTAGTTATCTGGCTAGCTTCTGAAGGGGGTTCCGGTTCTAAAGTATAAAAAAAATAGCAGATCCATACCACATTGGGTGAGGTGGGTTGCAGGAGAGTATGTTCAGTCAGTAGATGGAAATTGAGATTAAAAATATATACGAAGAAAAACAATATATACACTGGACTGGACGGGACGGGACAAGACAAACAAAACAGACATCCGACTGCTACGCCGTCTTGGAAGCTGCAACGCCATCCCCAAGCTTGCCTAGAGTTTAATGGCTGTGACAGGAGAAAACTGAAGATGGATCAACAACATTGTAGTTACTCCAAAATACTAACCTAAATGACAGAGCGAAAAGAAGGAGAGTTAAACTTTTACTAAAGTAATCTGCCGAAAAATTGGAAAATATATTAACTAAATGTCCTGAATACAAAGAGTTATGTTTGGGGCAAATCCAACACAACACATCACTGTGTCACGCCCTGATCTGTTTCACCTGTCTTTGTGATTGTCTCCACCCACCTCCAGTTGTCTCCTGTTTCCCCTTTAGTCCCCGGTGTATTTATCCCTGTGTTTCCTGTCTCTCTGTGCCAGTTCGTCTTGTTTTGCAAAGTCAACCAGCGTTTCTCCTAGCTCCTATTTTTCCCAGTCCATGTTTATGCCTAGCCCTCCTGGTTTTGACCCTTGCCTGTCGTGACATCAAATCCGCCTACCTGACCACTCTGCTTATTCTGACCTCGAGCCTGCCTATCCCCTTGTACAGTGGACTCTGACCTGGTTTATGAAATCTCGCCTGTCCTCGACCTGCCTTTTGCCTACCCCTTTTGGTATCGGAGCTCAAACATCTGCCTCCTGTGTCTGCGTTTGGGTCTCGCCTTGTTCCCTTATACACTGAGTACCACTCTTCATATTTTCAAGCATGGTAGTGGCTGCATCATGTTATGGGTATGCTTGTCATCGACAAGGACTAGTGAGTTTTTTAGGATAAACATAAACGGAATGGAACTAAGCGCAGGCAAAATCCTATTGGAAAACCAACCTGGTTCAATCTGCTTTCCAATAGACACTGGGAGACAAATTCACCCTTCAGCAGAACAATAACCTAAAACACAATGCCAAATATACATTGAATGTTCCTGAGTGGCTTGGTTACAGTTTTAACTTCTCTGTGCTACCGATCCCGGTAGCGGGATTAAATTCGACAACATACGGTGAGCGCCACATAAATAGTCATATTAACTTCTTGCCACTATAGGGGGTGCTGTTTCGCATTAGCATAATTTGCTCTACAGATTAACTTCTTGCCACTATAGGGGGTGCTGTTTCGCATTAGCATAATTTGCTCTACAGATTAAACGGCTTCCTACTCAATTCTTGCTCGTACAATATGCATATTATTATTATTATTGGATAGAAAACACTCTCTAGTTTCTATAGCCGTTGGAATTTTGTCTCTGAGTGAAACAGAACTCCTTCTACAGCACTTTTCATGACAGGGAGTGAGATTTCAGACATCTTGGCCCCTGTTCCCAGGTCGGTTGTAATGTCCCTGTAAATGCTATGGAGAAACAGACACTGCCTACGTCTTCCTCTGGATGTCAGTACGTGGTGACGCTTTGAATGGAGTCGATTGCGCAATCAGGGCCTGTATAAAACACCAAATACCGGAAGTAGCTTTCTTTTGCTGCCTGCGCCTGACGCACGAAGGACGTCGGACTTGCCTCCTTCCAAGCGGTTGTTTAGCCAGTAATATTTCTCCGGTCATGTTTTTACTCGTTATAGGTGTTAAAAACATCATAAGGTAGTTAATTTGAACCGTTTTATAGCAATTTATATCCGTTTAGGGCGATTTTATGGCATTTCTGTGTAATACACTTTGAAGCGCTGGGCACTTTTCGAGTGCATGGTGAACGTTAGTGACCGTTTCGACCGGACAAGAGGAGATCTTTCGACCAAAAGACGATTAGACCGGAGAAAGGATTCATTGCCCAAGATTCTGATGGAAGAACAGCTCATAGTAAGAACAATTTATGATGATAAATCGTGTTTCTGTCGAAAAATGTTAAACGCTTATGCCGCCATTTTGTTTGGTATAGCTTCGCTTGGCGCAACCTGTATTGAAAAGTAAGGATAATTTAAAAAATGTAATTCAGCGATTGTATTAAGAATTAAATTGTCTATCAATCGCTGTCCATCCTGTATTTTTTAGTCAAGTTTATGAGTATTTATGTATAAGACTAGATCACTGTCTAATATGGCGCCCGACATTTTCTGACCAGCTGGGCTACTTTTCTCATTGTCTAACCATTATTTTGGTGGCTAAATATGCACATTTTCGAACAAACTCTATATGTATGTTGTAATATGATGTTACAGGAGTGTCATCTGAAGAATTCTGAGAAGGTTAGTGAAAAAATTTATATATTTTGGCGATGATTACGTTATCGCTCTCTTTGGCTAGAATCAATGCTCTGGTAACGTTTGCACATGTGGTATGCTAATATAACGATTTATTGTGTTTTCGCTGTAAAACACTTAGAACATCTGAAATATTGTCTGAATTCACAAGATCTGTGTCTTTCCATTGCTGTGAGCTGTGTATTTTTAAGAAATGTTTTATGATTAGTAATTAGGTAATACACGTTGCTCTGTGTATTTATTCTAGTCGAGTTGTGATGGTGGGTGCAATTGTAAACTATGATTTATACCTGAAATATGCACATTTTTCTAACAAAACCTATCCTATACCATAAATATGTTATCAGACTGTCATCTGATGAGGTTTTTTCTTGGTTAGTGGCTATCAATATCTTTATTTGGCCGAATTGGTGATAGCTACTGATGCAGTAAGAAAATGGTGGAGTAAGAAAATTGTTGTCTTTTGCTAACAGTGGTTAGCTAATAGATTTACATATTGTGTCTTCCCTGTAAAACATTTTACAAATCAGAGATGATGGCTTGAATCACAAGATCTGTATCTTTCATTTGGTGTCTTGGACTTGTGATTTCATGAACATTTTTTTTTATGATATCCCTGTAACTTTAGGCTAGGCTATGCTAGTCAGCTTTTGTGTTGGGGGGGATCCCGGATCCGGGTTTGGTAGGCGTTAGAGGTTAAACTGCCTAGTACTCAATTCTTGCTCGTACAATATGCATATTATTGTTACTATTGGATAGAAAACACTCTCTAGTTTCTATAGCCGTTTGAATTATGTCTCTGAGTGGAACAGAACTCATTCTACAGCACTTTTCCTGATAGGGAGTGAGATTTCAGAAATTTTGGCCTCTGGTCCCAGGTCAGTTTTAAAGTCCCTGTAAATACTATGAGGATACAAACACTGCCCACGCCTTCCTCTAGATGTCAGTAAGTGGTGACAATTTGAATGGAGTCGATTGCGCAATCAGGGCCTGTATAAAAGGCCAAAGACCGGATGTACCGTTCTTTTGCTCCCTGCGCCTGACGCACGATGGACGTCGGACCTGCTCTCTTTCCAAGCTGTTGTTTAGCCAGTAATATATCGCCGGTCATGTTTTTACTCGTTATAGGTGTTAAAAACATCATAAGGTAGTTAATTTAAACCGTTTTATAGCAATTTATATCCGTTTAGTGCGATTTTGAGGCATTTCTATGTGATGCACTTTGAAGCGCCGGGCACGTTTCGGGGTCCCGGTCGAACGTTAGTGGGCATTTCGACGGACAAGAGGACATCTTTCGACCAAAAGAAGATTAGACCCAAGAAAGGATACATTGCCCAAGATTCTGATGGAAGATCACCTCATAGTAAGAAATATTTAAGATGATAAATCGTTGTTCTGTCGAAAAATGTTAAACGCATATTCCGCCATTTTTTTTGGTATAGCTTCGCTTGGCGAACCCTGTATTGCACAGTAAGGATAATTTTAGAAATGTAATTCAGCGATTGCATTAAGAACTAATTTGTCTTTCGATAGCTGTCCAACTTATATTTTTTTAGTCAAGTTTATGAATAGTTATTCATGAGACAAGATCACTGTGAAAGATGGCGCCCGACATTTTCAGGCTAGTTTTGCTAGTATTGTCATTGTATAACCACGGTTTTTTGTGGCTAAATATGCACATTTTCGAACAAACTCTATATGTATGTTGTAATATGATGTTACAGGAGTGTCATCGGAAGAATTCTGAGAAGGTTAGTGAAAAAATTAATATATTTTGGCGATGATAACGATATCGCTCTCTTTGGCTTGAATCAATGCTCGGGTAACGTTTGCATATGTGGTATGCTAATATAACGATTTATTGTGTTTTCGCTGTAAAACACTTAGAAAATCTGAAATATTGTCTGAATTCACAAGATCTGTGTCTTTCCATTGCTGTGAGCTGTGTATTTTTAAGAAATGTTTTATGATTAGTAATTAGGTAATACACGTTGCTCTCTGTATTTATTCTAGTCGAGTTGTGATGGTGGGTGCAATTGTAAACTATGATTTCTACCTGAAATATGCACATTTTTCTAACAAAACCTATCCTATACAATAAATATGTTATCAGACTGTCATCTGATGAGGTTTTTTCTTGGTTAGTGGCTATCAATATCTTTATTTGGCCGAATTGGTGATAGCACCTGATGGAGTAAGAAACTGATGGAGTTAGAAAAGTGGTGTCTTTTGCTAACGGGGTTAGCTAATAGATTTACATATTTTTTCTTCCCTGTAAAACATTTTAAAAATCTGAAATGGTGGCTTTATTCACAAGATCTGTATCTTTCATTTGGTGTCTTGGACTTGTGATTTAATGATATTTAGATGCTACTATTTAATTGTGACGCTATGCTAGCGATGCTAATCAGTGTGGGGGGGTGGGGGGTGATCCCGGATCCGGGGTTGAGGTTCGGTAAAAGTTAAACATTCCTGAAAATACAAGTGTCTCACATGGTTCAAAAGCCTAGAATCTTGCTAATCCAACTGCGTTGTCAGATTTAACCTGTTTGGGCTGCAGCCCGACACCGGTACACTTATGACAACATCCAGCTCAAGTGCAGGGCGCGAAATTCAAAAGATATTTTTTTTTTTATATTTAACTTTCACACATTAACAAGTCCAATACAGCATATGAAAGGTACACATCTTGTGAATCAAGCCAACATGTCCGATTTTTAAAATGTTTTACAGGGAAGACACAATATGTAAATCTATTAGCTAACCACGTTAGCAAAAGACACCACTTTTCTTACTCCATCAGTTTTTTACTCCATCAGTAGCTATCACAAATTCGACCAAATAAAGATATAAATAGCCACTAACCAAGAAACAACTTCATCAGATGACAGTCTGATAACATATTTATTGTATAGCATATGTTTTGTTCGAAAAATTTGCATATTTCAGGTATAAATCATAGTTTACATTTCAGCTACAATCAGAAATTGCACCGAAAGCAGCCATAATATTTAAAGACACCAACGTCAAATACCTAATTACTCATCATAAAACATTTCTGAAAAATACATAGTGTACAGCAATTGAAAGACAGGCATCTTGTGATTCCAGACAATATTTCCGATTTATTAAATGTTTTACAGCGAAAACAAAATGTAGCGTTATATTAGCGTAGCCACAATAGCCAGAAATACTTGGGCGCCGACGACCAGTTCACATGCACGACAGATATTAGAAATAGCATCATAAAATGTTTCTTACTTTTGGTGATCTTCCGTCAGAATGTTGGACAAGGTGTCCTTTGTCCAGAACAGTCGTTGTTTGGATCTGGAACGGCAAATTTCCCTCTTCATTTAGCATGGGCACTTGCCAAGTGGCACGGATCTCTCCAACGTCAACAAAGTCAGAGAACGGAACACGGCAAAACTCCCGAAAAAATTTCAATAATCTGATTAAACTATATTGAAAAAACATACTTTACGATGATATGGTCACATGTATCAAATAAAATCTAAACCGGAGATGTTAGTCGTCCATAACGACAGCTAAACAGAAGGCAAATCCATGTCCCCTTTAGCGCGCTCCAGAAACAGGAAATGGACGGTCACGTCATACAAAGAGCTTTAATTCCACCTCAGACCAAGATAAACACGAAATTTCTTCTCTCACCGCCTCTTGACAACCAGGGGAAGGTGTATGAAGTGTACGTAGACTCTTACGTATCATGCCCATGTATAGGCAGGAAGTTGAACAGAGCATCGATTTCTGACATTCCACTTCCTGGTCAGGAAATGTGCTGCAGAATGAGTTCTGTTTCACTCAGAGAAATAATTCAAACGGTTTTAGAAACTAGAGAGTGTTTTCTATCCAATAGTAATAATAATATGCATATTGTACGAGCAAGAATTGAGTATGAGGCCGTTTGAAATGGGCACGATTTAACTGGCTACTCAATACTGCCCCTTGCAGCCATAAGAAGTTAAAAAAGGATTTACTGCGAAAGAATACGATGCGATTATCTGAGGACAGAGCCCCATACCAAAATACTATTTAAACCAGCACAGGCGTAACAAACAGACTCACAGATTGCAATAAAATAAATCGTTTACCTTTAACGATTTTCCTCTGTTTGCAATCCCAAGGCTAATTGTTACACAATGAATGGTCTTTTGTTCGGTTAAATCCATTTTTATAGCCTAACACGAAACATTTTGTGAACCGCTGGTGTCGTGAATTCCGTGTCATTCAATTTTCGACGAAACATTCGACGTAAATACACAGACTAAACGTGACTTTATCCAGTCATGTTTGGTTTCATTGCAATCAACTCTTTGTTTGTAACACAACTAAACTTGATGGGTCATTTCGCGGGACGTATTGACCGAAAGAAAGAAACCGATTGGAAGACAACAAGTAATGACCTCATTGTGCACCAATTATATGACCGCTGTTTCGTTGATTGACTGTATTTTAACCCAATGACCACTGATCGTCTTGAAATCTAGCTGGGTAGATAGCCAATGAGCAGAGGTAAATGGCAATATGTAATGGTTCTGTGTTGGAAGACCAACCCATGTAGTAAACTCCGGCGTAAAGATGGTCTTTCGCCATTGAAGAATCATACTGGAAGGAGCCAAGCTTTTTACGCACAGCACTATTTCGGTAACGCGCATATTCAGCTGTTTATATATCGAACATCATGGCGAATAAGTCAGGGAAAGCTAAATCTAAGACTAGATATACAAATGTAGACAAAATTATAGAGGAAATTGATCGTGAAAGTGAGACAGATCTGCTTTTGGAAGAGGACTCAGTTAGCGACCATAGCTATGATTCCAAAACGGAGGCATATTTTTTGAACGGAGAAAACATTATTTTGGACTGGTAAGTTCTTCTCATGCTAATGCCGTTGTTTGAAATTAACCTTTACCGAACCTCAATCCCGGATCCGGGATCACCCCCCACCCCCCCACACTGATTAGCATAGCTAGCATAGCGTCACAATTAAATAGTAGCATCTAAATATCATTAAATCACAAGTCCAAGACACCAGATGAAAGATACAGATCTTGTGAATAACCCCATCATTTCTGTTTTTTAAAATGTTTTACAGGGAAGACACAATATGTAAATCTATTAGCTAAACACGTTAGCAAAATACACCACTTTTCTAACTCCATCAGTTTCTTACTACTTCAGGTGCTATCACCAATTCGGCTAAACTAAGATATTGATAGCCACTAACCAAGAAAAAAACTCTTCAGATGACAGTCTGATAACATATTCATGGTATAGGATAGTTTTTGTTAGAAAAAAGTGCATATTTCAGGTAGAAATCACAGTTCTACATTGCAGCTGCAATCTGAAATAGCGTTGGAAGCAGCCGGAATAATTACTGAGACCGACGTCAATTACCAAAAGAATCATCCTAAAACACTTCAGAAAAATAGACAGCCTACAGCAATCGAAAGACACAGATCTTGTGAATCCAGAGAATATTTCAGATTTTCTAAGTGTTTTACAGCGAAAACACAATATAGCATTATATGAGCGTACCACAATAGCCAGAATCACAACCGCATTTACCAGCTGTAAATGTTAGCGATCGTAACAACCCAACAAAAGATATATAATTTGACTAACCTTGATATACTTCATCAGATGACAGACCTGTAACATCATATTACACAATGCATATAGCTTTTGTTCGAAAATGTGCATATTTAGCAGCACAAATCGTGGTTATACTATGTAATCACTACAAACATTGCATGTATTCTGGCCGGCGCCATTTTGGATTAGCGCCTATTCTTATAAAAATACTATTCATAAACTTGACTAAAAAATATAAGTTGGACAACAATCGAAAGATAAATTAGTTCTTAATGCAATCGCTATGTTAGATTTTTAAAATTAACGTTACTAGACATATAGTGTGCGTTGCAGCCAGACCAGTGCCTGCAAAAGTGGCGCGCAAACACTATGACATTTTTCCACATAAATACATAATAACATCATAAATAGTTCCTACTTTTGGACGAGCTTCCATCAGTATCTTGGGCAATGTGTCTTTTCTTCAAAAGAATAGTTGCTTTGTTGTAAAACGTCCTCTTCACCTTTGGAACTAGCTGCTACCATTAGCTATGTCGCACACACATGTCCAAATCCTCAAACTAGATACAAAGGAAATTCAGAAAAATAGCACTATACTCGCATAAACTGATATAAATCGGTTTCAAATAACATCGTTATGATGTTTCTAACACCTATATTTAATTAAATTACAGACGGATACATCTCTGGTCGATAACTGAGCGTTCCAAAATTTCATCCTGACTTCTTGCCAGGCGCCATGACGAACGAGACAAAGAAAGGTACTCTCGTTCCATCCGGCTTTATAACCTCGGACAGCTACGCAGACAGACCATTCCACTTCTCATTGGTTACTGACATCCAGGGGAAGGCGGGTGCAGTTCAATTCCAGCCATAGGATATACACAGGCTTTAAAACTGAACCCAGATCAGAGGATAATTCTCAGACCTTCGCAAGTCATGTCAGGATTTTTGCTGTAGAGGGAGTTCTGGGTCACCCACAGACATAATTAAAACGGTTTTAGAAACTAGACAGTGTTTTCTATCCAATATTAGTAAGGATATGCATATTGTACGATCAAGAATTGAGCAATAGGCCGTTTAATTTGGAGACCAAAATATGCTAATGCGGAACAGCACCCCCTATAGTTGCAAGAAGTTAAGAATATAAAATATTATTTGTGATTATTTTTACATTTTATTTGCAATATATAAAAATTTAATGAAATGTGTAAAGTACACATTGGCTATACATTGTGGGTGGGGGTATGTTTGTATGTATGTGATTGACCCATAGCCTATGTTTGTGTGTGTGTATATATATATATATATACAAATGGAATGGAGTAGAATGTAACAGCAAACCCACACATCTCAATACAGCGACCATGCTTCCTCCACTCAGTCTACATATTATGGATTAGAGGGAGCATGGTCGAGGTGCGTGTGTCTGCCGCTCCACCCCACCCCCACATGAAATAGCCTATTTGAGGCAGGCCCACAACAATGGCCAAAGTGAAATGGAACAGCACTTTATGTTCCCTGTACTCTATATATCTGTTTATTATACCTATTGATACAGGGCTCATATGTGAAACTATTCTAACTGAACATTTTCTTTCACAGTGACACTGACTCAGAATGGGAGCCCCCAGTGCCAACGTGTCCATCCCCCTCTGAAGCTGGTTCATCCAGCTGGACCCCTGCTGTCTCTGGCTCCACACCTCCCGGGCCATCTAGAGGTGTGAAGGCACTGACAAAGAAGCGGAGGAGGGGAAGTGTGCCACCTGCTAACAGAGGGACAGAAGGGCGTTGGCACACTGTCCTAGAAGATGATGTGGAGCCACCCCAACCAACTTTTAGGCCGAAAAGGAAGCCAGGACCTCAGGTGAACACAACCGCAACTTACAGCCCCCTTCAGCTTTTTCAGCTGTTTTTCACACAATCCGTTGTAGATTCGCTTGTGTCTAACACGAATAAGTATGGGGAGAAGAAGCAAGCAGGCAAAAAGGTAGCATGGAAGCCCATATCCATGTCAGACTTTTTCTGCTACCTTTCACTGGTCATCTATCTGGGGCTGGTGAAGCTGAAAAGCCTGAGGGACTACTGGAAAACGTCATCTCTCTACCAACTGCCTTTCCCCATGACTGTTATGTCCTGCAAAAGGTTTCTGGTTCTCTCACAGGCGCTTCATATCAGTGACCCACAGGTTGATGAAGCAAATGACAAGAAAAGAGGCACAGCAACGTTTGATAGACTGTGCAAAATCAAACCTCTCTACTCCAGCATTGTTGAGGAATGCAAAACCTACTTTCAGCCAGCCCAGAACGTGTCAATAGATGAGAGGATGGTAGCCTCAAAGGCCAGAATTGGCCTCAAACAATACATGAGAAACAAACCAACCAAGTGGGGTTACAAGCTGTTTGTGTTGGCTGATTCTGTGTGTGCCTTCACATGCAATTTTTTTGTCTATGAAGGGAAGAACAGTTTTGGTACCGGTAAGGGACTTAGCTATGACTCTGTAATGGAGTTATTGGATTTTCAACTGCTAGGGAAGGGCTACAAACTGTTTGTGGATAACTTCTACACAAGCCCTACCCTGTTTGCAGACCTTAGGAAGCGGGAAGTGTGGGCTTGTGGCACCATTCGTACCAACAGGGTGGGCTTTCCGAAGACGAAGGTGAACGACATGCCTAAGCGGGCTTTGCACACCTGGATTGTACAATATTTGCACATGAATATTTAAAAAACTCTTCAAGCTCTGTAATGTTGGTTGTTGATCATTACAAGACAGCCAAGTCTTGCCATAGATTTTCAAGCCAATTTAACTCAGGTGCTTCGCTATCTCACATTTGACATTGTCAGTAAGCTTGAGTTCATTTGCACACAAAAAATCATACAATGATGGAAAGACCTGTGTGTTGTTCTTGTTAATGCAGACCGAGAAGAGCTCCAACTTCTTAAACATAGCCTCAATTTTGTCCCGCACATTGAATATAGTTGCGGAGAGTCCCTGTAATCCTAGATTCGGTTCATTAAGAAAAAACATCACCCAGATAGACCAGTTGTGTGAGAAACTCGTCATCATGCAAGCGAAAATTATGGTCAGTAAAGAAAACTTTAAGTTCGTCTCTCAATTCAAAAAAATGTGTCAATACTTTGCCCCCAGCGCACTTCTGTATGTTGTAAAAGCGTTACATGGTCGCTGCCCATAACATACCTTAAGGGACTTCTGAGACGGGAGCCGTATGGTCGGTGAAGAAAGTCCCATTGCAAATGTACGGTCCCTTACCTGACGTCCGGCGACGTTTCAGAAAATCGCGGACGGCGTCGGGCCGGAGGCGGGGGAGAGATCTTTCGGGAAGTCATCGAAGAAAGCGTCTCGGACGTTCGGTCTCCTTTTTATAAAAATGACCAATTTTGGTCATTTTTCCGCATTCTCGAAAATTCCCACAAGAGGGAAAATAAATCATATTGCAAGCGCACGAGCACGTGGCAAACGCGCGCGGCCTTTTCTCCTAAACGGAAAATATTTCGAAGACGAAACTCGGCGAGCGTATGTTTGGAGTAATGGGCAGTTGGCCCCGAACGAGATGGCGTCGAGGCCTCGGCGCTTTTTGAGTTATGGCCATTTTTCTGGGATTAAAGGTCAAAAACGCAAGTAGGGTGCTAATTTGACCGCTTCACGTCAAAGTACATAAGCATACGGTGTCAGGAAAAAAAGAACCAGCCATTTATCTATCGTAATTTAAGAGAAATCGTACATTGACCGTTTGGTGATGTTCACAAAGAGGAATTTTTTTTCTCCAAAAATTCACAGATCCAGTTGCAGTTTGTTCAGATGAAAATTTTTAAAGTGGGTCTTGAAGCTCTGCGAGAATTCTGTGATTTTATGTGATTTTATGAAATAACACACACTCATTTAACCCTCTTTAAATAAGTCAGTTCTTAACATAAAGACTTAAAACTCAATATTATATAAGAGCCTACCCCAAGGAGGGTATGTGTTCACTTTCAGCTTCCTATGTCAACTGGAAGTACCTTAAAATGGTGCCATAGGGTCAGGTTTGAAGGGTAATAAAGGTCAGATCTTTTCAAAACTTCACTTGTGTGATTAGACAACCCTCATGAACTGTAATCAGTCATTTTTCCCAACAGATGTCAAAGAAAAGCTCTCTCACACAAACACACACACACAAAAAGGAAGGATGGAGTGAAAAAGTGACACACAAAGCCTGCAATGGCATTACTATTATCTCCAGGCCGTGCCGAGTTCAACGAGATGCCCCGCTTGACCGTAGCTCACTCGGTCTGAGCGCAGTGACAGTGACAAGAAGACAGAGCAAAATGACCCTTTGACCTCAATGTCAATTTTATTTGCTTTTGGGAGACAGAGAGAGAACCGTTAAGGTTAGAAGCACAATTTGACCTCAGGAATGTTCTTACGGTTCTCCCGATCTGTGCAAGCTAAACCTTGACCTTGTGGCATTAACCCTTAACAGTTAAAAGAAGGTGTTTACATCAAACAGTTTACAATGACATGTCTCCCCATTGGAATACATTGACTGCACCTCTAAATTCAACCTGAAGCCTATGTGGGTTATGAATGTCTTATGAACCTGTCTTTGATGTCACTCCATCAGGCCACCATGAGGTCTACCTGTGTCGATTCTAAGCTTCCTGGAGCAACCGGAAGTGATTAAATTCACCCTAAAAGTGTTTTGATTTACATAGCCTGCAATTGTGAAAATCACTGCATTCAAAAATGTGTAGATCAGTCAATTTTTAACATACAGACTTAAAACTCAGGATTCTGTAACAGCATACTCCATTCAAGATATGTGTTTACTTATAGCTTCCTGTGACAACCGGAAGTGCCATAATTGGTGTCAAATGGGCTGTTTCGAAGGGTTAAAAATGTCAAATCTTTCCAAAACTTCATATATGTGAATAGACAACCCTCCTGAACTGTAAATCAGTCATTCATCCCATCAGATTAAAAAAAAATAATTACACACCCACACAGAAATGATGGAGGGACACACTGAGGGGCTAAGAGGCAGACAGTGCCTGTAGTAGTTACTTTTGTTCCAACTTTTAAAGAACCGTCAGACCTAGAGTTCTGAAACTTTACAAACCTGTTCTAGACCTCAGGTTGATTGTGCACGGTGAGTTATGTGGCTCTAGAAGGTTCTCGGACCGATAAAAAGCCTTGTGTATTTGCAATGTTTTCAATTCATTTTGAGCTCAACGAAACTGGCGACATTTAGAAAAGTCCCAGAGTCTCAAGACTAGGTGCATTGAAACCGGCTCGGCTCGGCCCATAGAGACGGACCCCAACGATTCTGTCCGATTGCTCATTCAAGCACCCCGTAGCAAGGCATGGAAAAAAGTGAATTTTCAGCACCAATTAGGGTTTTGCTCGGGCACCGAATGACCTATCGAGCCGAAACTTGGGATTCCAGGTCGCCTCACATAGGGCTAAACATAATGTGAGAATTGGACCCGCAGCTTGAACATAACTACGTATTATTTGTTTTATTATGGTTTAAATGGAAGGCGCTGTGAATTTTGGGCCTGCTCTGAAATATGTGATAGTTGGCTTCTAAAGGAGTTGGTAAAAGTGAGTTTGGTGTCAGATGGTATCAGTTTGGTGTCTGAATATATCTAATTGACTGATGGACACCGACTTGCTAGTTGACTTTTGTGCATTTGCAATATGTTTCAACGGGGGGGTACCATCACAAAAAGCGACATGATGAAATTTAACACAACGAGCGATGGAGAGGAACCACTATCACTGCCCGGCCATCCTGAGGTCATCAGGCCGTTCACTTTTGTATTTCTAAAGTATTTAAAGAATGCACGTTACAATATTCTGTTTTTTCTTCTGGAATTTTTGTTTTGTTTTTTCTTCTCGAGTCAATGGGGTCCGGCCTGAGTGATTTATGGAGGTTTCCAAAAAAAGTCAAAAAATATTCTATGTTTCATGTTTTGGGTTACCAGGCGTCATTTTTCAAAACGGTTTTAAATGCTTTTAGGTGTCATCCAGACATCCATGCCCGCTATGGGAGCACTATACAAATGCACAAAACATATTCCTTAAGTACAAGTAAACATTTCAAAAAAAATTATGATAATAAAATGTGACTAAAGTATTTTCATACAGTTCTTATACATGTGTAATTGACCTAAAAATCGAAAGAATTTCAAAAAACGGTCCAGAAAGCACTTTTTTAAAGGGGGTGATACGTTTTTTCCACATTTTTAACATTTGACTTTTGACTTTTGACTTCCTATGAAATCACATTCCAAATGCACAAAACATATTCCATAAGTACAAGTAAACACTTATAAAAAATTATGATAATAAAATGTGACTAAAGTATTTTCATACAGTTCTTATACATGTGTAATTGACATAAAAATCGAAAGAATTTCGAAAAACTGTCCAGAAAGCACTTTTTTAAAGGGGGTGATGAGTTTTTCCCAAATTTTTGACATTTTTGACTTTTGACTTTTGACTTCCTATGAAATCACATTCCAAATGCACAAAACATATTCCTTAAGTACAAATAACATTTCAAAAAAAATTATGTTAATAAAATTTGACAAAAGTATTTTCATACAGTTCTTACACATGTGTAAATGACATAAAACTCGAAAGAATTTCGAAAAACGGTCCAGAAAGCATTTTTTTAAGGGGGTGATAAGTTTTTGCCAAAACTTTCAAAATTTCAAAATTTTACTCTTGGGTCTTGACTTGCGTTACAATAAGCCTATGAAAAATTAGGATAGAACGCACTCGCCCACTATAGGATTTTTGGAGTGTTACACAGCTCATTTGCAGCATGGCATTTGCCATCAACTTTGGATGAAACACCGCCAGAAGTAGTGTATTTGTCCATCGTGTATATGCTGCGCTCGGTGCCAATAACTTGCCATGTTATTTTGTACAATTGGGGGGGGGAGTTCCCTTACATTGCACAGTGCAAAAAATACACGAGAGATCAGGGGCCTTGCTTTAACAAAGTTAACTATTTTCACTGTAGTGTCCTAAAACGTCTTTCAAGCTGTCCGGCATTCCCTTGGCAGCAAGAGCCTCTCGGTGGATGCTGCAGTGTACCCAAATGATGTCTGGAACAACTCCTTGCACACGCGTTACCACTCCACCACTCCCTGTCATGGCTTTTCGCCATCAGTACAGATACCAACATGAGCAGCAGCTATGTTTGGCTCCATATGGACCGTTTGTGGAATTCCTAGGAGAGAGTAATGGTTAATGTGATTGGATGATAATTATTTGACTAGGCTACCTGTATTGGACATTGTGTTGTTATTTCGCTGAACACAAGATGGTATAATTTTCTTTTTGGCAGTGAAACGAGGCTAATCAGGTGAGAAAAAAACCTCACCCAAATGTATAGCCCCGTTGGAAAATAGAAATGGACTGTTTTAAATGTGAATCACATTTTTATTTGTCATACCCCTGACGACATTGCGCATACCCCTTGAGGTACGCGTACCCCAGTTTGGGAATACCTGCTCTACGGGATCAGTGTCCCTAATCCGGGACAGTTGTTGCTCAATATGCGATAATGTGACTCGAATTACGTTGTAAACAACAGACAACTTTCCGGGACATAGACATATCTTATATGGGCAGAAAGCTTAAATTCTTGCTAATCTAACAACAGTGTCCAATTTACAGGAGCTATTACAGCAACAAAAAAAAGGCTAGTGCACAACAACAAAACACTTTTTATCACGGCAACTGGTTTGTTACATTCACCTCTGAAGGTAAATAATATACTTACATTCAGTAATCTTGCTCTGATTTGTCATCCTAAGGGTCCCTGGTTCGATTCCAGGCTGTACCACAACCGGCCGTGATTGGGAGTCCCATAGGGCGGTGCACAATTGGCCCAGCGTTGGCCGGTGTAGAACGTCATTATAAATAGGAATTTGTTCTTAACTGACTTGCCTTGTTAAATAAAAATATTAAATAGGTACTTGAAAATGTATAAATTGACAAATTCAGCACATTCAGCAAATTCAGCACTCCTGGCAGACTTGATACAAAATATTGTGTAGTGATGTAATTCTTCAATGGATCAGTCTGAAACCTTGCACACAAACTGCTGCCATGTTGTGGACAACATCTAAATTACACCTAGAATTCTACATCACTGTCTGGCCTTTCTCTTGCATTTCAAAGATGATGCAACCAACAAAAAGATAGAAAACACATTATTTTTGTATTATCTTTCACCAAATCTAATGTGTAATATTTTCCTACATTAATTCCACATTTCCACAAAC
Source organism: Salvelinus namaycush (assembly GCF_016432855.1). Classification (NCBI taxonomy): domain Eukaryota; kingdom Metazoa; phylum Chordata; class Actinopteri; order Salmoniformes; family Salmonidae; genus Salvelinus; species Salvelinus namaycush. The sequence goes on from NC_052325.1 coordinate 16,508,825, forward strand.
TTCAGTGTGTTTCCTTTCAAATGGCATCAAGACTATGCATATCCTTGCTTCAGGTCCTGAGCTACAGGCAGTTAGATTTGGGTATGTCATTTTAGGTGGAAATTGGAAAAAAAGGGTCCGATCCTTAAGTTGTTCACATACTCAGCCATTTATACACCTTGTATTTACATGGTTATAGCCATAGACATGTTGTGTAATAAAACTTGGTGTCATTACGTGTTCAGTCTTTATACATTCTTGAGAATCAAGTGGTTCAGAGAAGCAGGTGCATGTCCTCAGACTCCAACATATACTCCTGAAAGTGAAGGATACTTTCTATGGATGGCCTCAGCATTTTTACATTTAGCAGACACTCTTATCCAGAACGACTTACAGGAGCAATTAGGGTTAAGTGCCTTGCTCAAGGGCACATAGGTAAAAAAAATCTGTCTATCTGGCTTGAGGATTTGAATCAGAGACCTTTCGGTGAATGGCCCAATGCTATTAACCGCTAGGCTACCTGCCACTCAACAATACAGGACGGCATTACTCGTCTGTTACCCTTTCCAAGCTTCTCTCCCTTGAGTGCCCATTCCATCACAATGTGATGCACAAGACAATATTGACTATGGAACAGGGGAAAAGATCAATAAGGGATCATAATAGGAAACAGATAATACATTCAAACTGATATGTACAGTATACCTTATTGATAACTTCAATTTCAAATGTTTACTTAGTCATGGACAGCTGCCCGTTTGGTCCCACTGGACATACTTGCTTTTTCCAGTTCATCTTAGGGACATGGAAAAACATTTCAATAACTCATGGGTTGATAAGGGCTGGGAAATGTGCATGATCTGTCACACAGACTGTTGTGCTGTGACCGACATCATCAGCATCTTCTTCAGAAAAGTTCAATTCTTCAAGTGTTGGCATTATCAAGTCCTATTCAGAACAACACAGACACTCAATTTCCTTCGGGCATTGCCTTGCATTTTTCACATCTACACCTGTTCCCGGTAACTCTCTCTCTGGGCGCCATTGCTGGGCGCCAAAGTATTACTTAAGTAGTTTTTGGGGGGTATCTGTAATTTACTGTTTTTATTTTTGACAACTTTTACTTTTACTTCAATACATTTTGAAAGAAAATTATGTATTTTTATTCCATATATTTTCCCTGACACCCAAAAGTACTCATTACATTTTGAATTCTTAGCAGGAAAGGAAAATTGTCCAATTCACGCAACTTATCCAGAGAACATGCCTGGTCATCCCTACTGACTCTGATCTGGTGGACTCACTAAACACACATGCTTCATTTGTAAATTGTGTCTGAGTGTTAGAGTGTGCCCTGGCTATCTATAAATAAAAATACAATGGTGCCATCTGGTTTGCTTAATATAAGGAATTTGAAAGGATGTCTACTTTTGATACTTAAGTATATTTAAAAACAATTATATGTTACTTGTACTCAAGTAGTATTTTACTGGTTGATTTTTCGCTTTTACTTGAGTATTAAGGTATCTTTACTTTTACTCAAGTTTGAAAATTCTGTACTTTTTCCACCACAGTAACTAGGATTCCTCCTCCTGCCAGGACCCCAGCTGCCGTGGTTATGTGGCAGAGACAACCCCGCCTGCATAGATTTAGCATTGATGAACTAGTGGACCGCCAATGCTCCTCCGATACAAATCGACGACAGTAATGTTGTCTTTAGTTACAAACTCCTGCAGCACACTGAAGCAAAACAGATCAACACTTTACGATACATTCTCCAGGCCTATTTCTACCTCTGTAAATGTCCTCAAACCAGACAACACTAGAATGAGACTAGATGGTTCTGTAGGACAGCCAGGCAGGGAAGCAATCATTTTCTTCCCCTGTACTCTCCTCGTCTCTCAGTCGGTCTGTGAGGCTTCATCACTCAGGCTCATGTCCACACAGGATGAGGGCTTATTAATCATCGTAATCTCTCTCCCATTGCCCAACCTCATGAATGAAAATAAAATGCATTCGCTAAAGCCCTAGCTATCAATAACACCAGTGCATTTATTTAAGTGACACTTGGCAGCGGAGGTCCCTCCCTATAATAGACAAGTGGATTCACAATGGATAGTAAATTGGCTTCCTCAAATTACTCTGCTCTCTATGTGCAATCTCTCTATGTGCAATCTCTCTATGTGCAATCTCTCTATGTGCAATCTCTCTATGTGCAATCTCTCTATGTGCAATCTCTCTATGTGCAATCTCTCTCGGCTGAATCTGGAGAAGGGGGGGGGGGGGGGGCTGGTGAACTGTTGGGGATTTTGTGGGGCATCAGGGGGGTCCTATGTGCAGTGGACGAAGAGGGGCGCTTAGGTTGAACTTCTAGTCTGTTAAAATTAAATTATGTTTATGTTTTGATGGTGTAAGTATTTGGGCCAAATATAGGTATTTTTAAACTAAAAAACACACACCGAGCTCAGCTTGACTGTAATATGTCTAATCTGAATATTACTGGCCTATAGTTCCCTGTATTTACATATAAAACAGAGTATATCTGTTTGGTGTCATCATACTAGTCTACTCAAGGGACCTCCAATTATAGATTTGAGAGGGTGCTTTCATATCCTTAAAATAGCCATGAGTTCATTGCGAGAAGAGCTGTGTGTGCTTTCAATCAGGTAAAACTGTGCCAGTCAGGGTCACAATCAGGGTACAGTAGGTGGTGCTTTTTAAAATAATGTTATATTTTTAGAAAGGACAATAACGTTATATTCTATTCTATTTTGGTAACAGTACACTAACAGAGGACAAGGGATGTGTGTGTAATGTGTTTGATGTGGAGTTCCACATGTGACAGTTACATAAAAGGTGACGGCATGGCCAGGTTAGGCAGACAACCCACCTGTACCTTTTTCTACCCTCCTGTACCCTCCTCTACCTTTTTCTAGCCTCCTGTACCCTCCTCTACCTTCTTCTACCCCCCTGTACCTTCCTGGACCCTCCTCTACCTCCTGTACCCTCCTCTACCTCCTGTAGGCTACTAGAGCCTCCTCTACCCTCTTGTACTTTTCACTACCCTCCTCTACCTCCTGTACCCTCCTGTACCCTCCTCTACTCTCCTGTAGGTTCCTAGATCCTCCTCTACCCGCATGTGCCCTCCTCTATCTCCTGTACCCTCCTCTACTCTCCTGTAGGTTCCTAGGTCCTCCTCTACCCTCATGTACCCTCCTCTATCTCCTGTATCCTCCTCTACCCTCCTCTACTCTCCTGTAGGTTCCTAGAGCCTCCTCTACGCTCATGTACCCTCCTCTGCCCTCATGTACCCTCCTCTACCCTCATGTACCCTCCTCTACCCTCCTATACGCTCATGTACCGTCCTCTACCCTCATGTACCCTCCACTAAGCTCATGTACCCTCATGTACCCTCCTCTACTCTCATGTACCCTCCTCTACCCTCATGTACCCTCACGTATCCTCCTCTACGCTCATGTATCCTCCTGTATCCTAATGTAGCCTCCTGTACCATCCTGTTTCCTACTGTACCATCCTGTACCCTCCTCTACCCTCCTTTAGTCTGTTGTACCCTCCTCTACCCTCATCTACTCTCCTATACTCTCATCTACCCACCTCTATCCTACTCTATCCTCCTGTTGCCTTTTGCCTCCCCTGGTTCCATTATTAATGAGTGGTAGCGAGGAAATAGAGCATGAAAAAATTTACTGGAGCTTCAGTGTTCACTGAGCTTGTTGAGTAAATGATTGAATAGTATAGCTCAGTGTGCTTTGTTTTGACAGAACTCTTGTTCTGTGAGGTAGCCTTGAATGCTCCAAATTACAACGTTTTGGACAAAAAACATGAATAAAAGAAGCATCAAAACAACTTGATTGCTATTACCCTACCCGTCAGGCACTTTTCTTGAGCATTATGGTTATATTGCAGTAGAAACGATTATCATAAGCACCAACATTTCTCCTGCAGGAACAAGTCCAACATCTCCACAAACATTTTTAAAGCACAAAGCCTCAAAGTAACAATAGGCGTTACAACTAATAACTATCGGAGTGGCTATTCACATAATCATTAATCACCTCACTAACTCCCTCTATTCTCTCATCTTCTTACCTATTCTCTCCATCCCCACACTCTAACCCCACGCTCAATACATCTCTCCATTGCGCAGGAATCTCATTCATCAGTGCCAATACGGGGAGGATATTAGTAAGCCCACAACAGAGTGTGTGACTGTATTATCTTCCCTCTCCTCTTCAGTTCATCAGAGAGACACTGCATGTAGACAAGTCATTACCTCAAGGTCTGCCAGGCTGATTAGGCCTCTATTGTTGTGATCGGGTGTGATGATTCATTGTGTGTTGATTTATGTTGACCTTTCAGCGTGGCTCCGGTAGACTCTGTTGTGGTAAGGTTTGCTGAATGACCGCATCGTGGTTTCTACAGGCATTAGACAAGAGTAGGGGGGAGTGGCCTGCGGTGGTCTAGCGGTCTAAACTGCTGCCTCTGAGCACATGTCAAATGTACCGCTGCCAGCATGGGTTCAATTCCAGCCCACTGCTCTTTCAGAGCTCTTTCACCTCTATCCAATAAACATACAAAATATTTGTGAGAAAAAAAATGTAGGAATGCATGAACGCGCACGTGCACATTAGCAATGCTTAAAGCGATAACATGCATGTCAGTAAGTATTTGTGAAGTTAGTCACTTATAAATAATACATTCACAAATAAAGGCAAATATTCAAATTGAAACAACATAAGAACTCCTTTCTCTTCACAAACGCTTGAAAGTACATTGAAGAAATCTAGCTGGGGCACTCAAAGTGCCTGAGTGTCAAAGACTTACAATTTCTCACAGAGGCAGCCAGCTAATGTTATACAGGCCCAGACATTAAAAAGCTTTTTAACATATGCCTCTTCCCAGAAGACTGTTTGAATCACTTTCTTCCCTGTCTCCCTCCATACCCACAGCCGTGCAGTACTGCCTGGTTCGCAGTCACGTTGTGTCACTGCAGTCACGGTGGTAGAGGGTAGTAATTGTAGGACTCAGCAGAGAGAGCAGCAGTGGGGGTCTGAGCTAGCCTTTACCCTGTTGTACCTGGGCTGGCCTCCCTCTCTCCAAAACACCTGGTCTCCTCTCACCACAGTGGCACAGCAGGAGGTGGGGGGAGAGGAGGGGAGGAGCTGTCTGACTGAGAGAGTGAGGTGACCCAGTATATACTTATGAGGTGACTGGGTTCTCTGAATGACTGGGGGGCTGATGACTGGGGTCAGAGTACACCTTCCTAAAACCCCCTGGTGATAATAGGGTCCTAACAGGTAGAGCCAGAGGTTGACAGAGATGGTGGCAGAAAAGGGGCCACGGTACAGTCTGTTACTGTTTTAGGAGTGGCTGTGTTTACTGCTTAGCAAGCCTCACAAAATCCTCTGCTGCTCTTTTGGATGGCCTTGATTCAGCGTCTGGTGCTTTTCCAAATGATGACACAGCTGCAGACATACACTACTGTACTCTGCACTGTGTTTGCAGGTGAGACTGAATTAGTCTCCTTTACCTCATGGTTATTTTCAGGTAATGGAGTCACTCCCTTAGTTAAGTAAAGGATGATGTCGAGAGCAAAAGAGAGAGAGAAAGAGAGAGAGAGAGAACGAGAGAGAGGAAGAGAGAGAACGAAACAGAGGGATAGAGAGAGATGGGGAGCTATAGTTAGAGGTCTAAGCCGTAGCCAACAAAAGACAGACTGAGTGAGCAGAGAAGTAGAGAAGCCAAGGGGGTGGAACACAGGGAGGATTTGGGTCACAAAATACCAAGAGGGAAGGCTGAGGTAGGGTCTGTGTGTATGTGTGTGTGTTTTGGTTTTACTATCCTTGTGGAGACCAGAAGTCCATCCTCACAAGGATAATAAAATGTTATTTTAGGCTTAGGGGTTAGGTTTAGGGTTAGGTTTAAAATGTGTGAATTAGGGTTACAATTAGAATTAGGGTTAAGGGTTAGGGTTTGGAGTTAGGTTTAGTTCTAGGGTTAGGGGGTTGGGCTTAACGTTAGTGTTAAGGTAAGGGAAAACAGGATTTTGATTGGGAATCAATTGTTTGGTCCCCACAAGGATAGAGAAACACACGCACACACACACACACACACACACACACACACACACACACACACACACACACACACACACACACACACACACACACACACACACACACACACACACACACACACACACACACACACACACACACACACACACACACACACACACACACACTCCTGTGCTCCTCATGTCAGCTCTAATTTATCCAGAGCCTGTAATTGACACACTGTTAAATTGTTCTAGTAGCCCTGGGTGTCACTATCAAAGCCTTGACTGAACTTTTCAGTGTCAGACGCAAAACCGTCACCTCGCATGTATCAACATCTGTGAGTACCTCTTGGGTTTGGGCTAATGTTTTAATTGGTTCTGAGGAACAGAGGGCAAGCCAAATTGCTTTGCTATCCCAGAGGCTTTTAGTCTTAATGAGATATTCTCCCCTCTCTGCATCAGCAGGGCCCTGACCCATGTCTCATCTATTCTATGGGACCGTGCTGCAGGAGATTTACATGCCAACGATGGATGGAACACACCCAAATGTTAATGAGGTCAGAGGTCAACGACTATGTCACACTGTGTGTTAGGGAGTTAAGGACATGTGTTTTATAGACATCGATAATGCACAGGACAGAAGAAAGGACACATGCATGCAGCCATGCACACGTGTACGCATAGACACACATGCACAGAAATGTGCACAGACATGCACACACACAAACACAGATTCGTTCATATATGTTTTTATGCATGAAAGAACGTGCATTCTCTCACCAGTTACAGAGAGAGTGAGAATGTAAAGGATGGAAATCTATAGATTAGAACCAAGAATCTACTACTATTGGGTTTTTAGTACGAGGACAGAAAAGGCCTTTAACCCAATACTCTCTGGAGACAATTTCCCCCACAGCCCAAACACACTCATCTACACTGTCTATCTAGAGACAGAGACAGTCTATCTAGAGACAATGGAACAATTTATTTTTTGGTTCAGTCCAAAGGAGATGCCCTTCAACTGTTAGTCCTAAGTTATTTTGGATCCTCTTAAAACTAGAAACAATAAATTAGATTTTTAAATGAGATTCTAAAACCACTTGACATTCCTTTTCTGGGACCCATCCCACAGCTAGGGCCCTCAATCCTCACCTTTCTAGACTTAATGAACGAGAGAATTAAAAAGAGAAGAAAATTAAGGATTGAGAGAAGGAAAGAGAGGATGTCCTTCACCTGTGGTCGCCTGTGACTGTGGATCCTCAAAATGGAACAAACAAATGGAATTGTAATGAACACAAGGGAAACAGAGAGCTGGTTTCAAGCGCAGGGCGCAGCAGGTGTTTAATGTAAAGGACCACAGGAGGAGGCAAGTAGCTGGGTCCAGGGGCAGGCAGCAGGTCATGCACAGGGGGTCCAAAAGGCAACAGTACAGGCAGGAAAAAGGCTAGTAACGTCGTCTGGGAGATCAGGCAATAGGTGAATAACAGGAAAGACAATAGGCTAAATAAAGTACAGGCAAGGAATAGGCATAAGGAGTCGTTATTGAGGCAGGAAAAAACTATCATACACGGGAGGAGTAAATTATGGGAAAAACAGAGCTCCGAAGAGAGGTGTGTCAAACACAAACAATACCTCACAAAGATGGGGTGCTCTCAGGACCTGGGAGGTGTTTTGTTACATTCTTGAAAGGGCCTCCTTGTTTATCTCATTGATAAAATAAAACAGATGCTGAAGATGTCCAGCGATATTCCACTCCATCGGTAATACGTGACACAATGGCCTGTCTTCCTCTTCCTGTTAATAAACCAGAGATGTTAACTTTAGTGAGAAATCTTCGTACACTTACCCCCTCAGGCCCTGCTATAATATAGATGACTTCATCCTAGTGCAGCGACTTCTATACCGTATGAATCTGAATGGATTTGATATACCTTTCCCTCCCCTCGAGGATCCTGCGCTTTGCAAATAAACTGGGCACGATAACCTACATTCTGTTCAAGCAATAAACTAAATTCTGCTCCAGTGATAACCTCATGTCTAGTGAAAAGAAAACTTTGAATCTTTCTCCAACTATAACAATAGATGTGGTGAGATAGACTTCTCTGACGTTAGTCTGAATGTTATTGCTCATCTATTTTGTAGTTGCTTTAGGCTGCATTGCTACTGTTGTCAAAGAATATTGGGTATTGCACAACCTACCTTGTAGTACTTTCAAGAAACAATGAATTAATGAATTCCCATTCCTAAGCAATCAGGGGGATAGGCAAGATAAAAGTCTGTATTCAGTGCCAACTCTTTGTCCACTCTCCTCCCATATTGCATTTTTTCTTCACTTATATGTTGGAAGGAGTGAACTGAAACAAAGCCAGCATCAGACAGTTGACGGACATCAAACCTGAGCGTTTCTAGAACTGTTCATCCACTGCATCGATAATTTTGATTTGTCTTTTGTGCAGCTGTTATTTCCGCAGTAGTTTAGCGCCATCGAAACGTCTCCTTCCGTAGGGCTGTTGAACGGTCCTTTCACGAAACAAAGACTGGTAGCAGTTCTGAGTGACAGGCTGATTGAACACGCTCCCCGTTCCTGTTCCTCTCCATCAACCCCACACAATTAAATCTACAGGCACACCGCTAATGTCAATCAAACACCTCCACTGCATTAATTATACAATAATGGCTACGTGTGTGTATATGCTGCTGTGTGTGTGTTGTGTGTGTATGAATTTGTGATTGTGTGCGTGTGTTTCAGTTTCACCCAGGAAAATGAGCACGGTGACCCACAAAAGCGCAGGCTTATGAAGACATGCCTGTTCATAATGACGTGTCCTAATGTAATTTAGAGCAGGAGTTAACTAGCTCTTTCTCTTGACGCCAGGAAGCCACGAAGACCTGAGGTTGGAGAGAGAGAGACAGATAGAGGGAGAAAGAGAGTAAGAGAGAATAGAAAGACTAGCTTGGCTGCTGACTACAACCTCGCTCATAGGCTTTCAGAGGAAATGGGTGATGAGGAGGACTGAAGGAAAACGAGTTGGAGTGGCAGGAGGAACATTCAGTCTCAGATGGAGCCCTCATTCTCTCACAGTGTGCCTCATTAATTCTGAATCATACTAGTCTATCATGACCAGAGAAAAAAACTACTTTAAGGAATTACTGTCTGTTTGCATATTATAGTGGGTTGTGGACAGTGATCTAGTCCAAGGGGCCATTGCCAGGTAGACCAGTCCTGTAGTGATCTAGTAGCACTATCCAGAGACAAGACTTCTAGTACATAGTCAGATAGAAGACACCCAATACAGAAACAAGCAGCTCTGACCCAGATCCCAGTCTATGAAGACTTTAATCTCTCTCTCTCTCTCTCTCTCTCTCTCTCTCTCTCTCTCTCTCTCTCTCTCTCTCTCTCTCTCTCTCTCTCTAACAAAGGCTCATCTACAGTAGCCCTCAGATATGTGCCTCCATTCCACTCGTTTGTGCATTTCCACCATTTTCTACTTTGCTGTGTTTTGTGTTGAGACTAGAAACTCTGTGGAATTTACAGTTTTTTCCAACTACTTACACACATTTTCAAAACTGCCTCCTTTTTTCATAACTCTACACATAATTCCCAAAACTGCACACACAAAATGCAAAATGCCTCACATCTCCTTCAAAATGTAACACTGCATTCAAAATGCCATAAACACTTGTCAGAATGAAGCATTTGCATCAAATGGCAAACACTGCTTTCATAATAGTAAATTTTTGGATATACCATGTAAACACTGTTGTTCTAAATCTAAAGCTCTTGGTCTTTCATAGGCTTATATCTACATTTCAATACAATGTTCTACAGTGAAAGTAATCTGCTGAGAGGGGTAACAAGTACACTGTAAACACCAATACAATGTAGAAACAGAAAATATTTATTAGGCCAAACATTACTGTTGTATTCATCTCTTCCCCGGCCTGGGTCTGGCCACAATACTTCGTCCACATCACAAGATACGTTTTCTCTTGCCAAACATCGAGGGAAGTATCTCCTAGCATGGCGTATACAACCTTGGACAGAGGCAACCTCTATGTCCCCACATGCGTCCTCCATTGCCTGGAGAAGCGGCATGCGGGCATAGGGTTGGCGATCATACACTTTCCAGCGCCAGGCTGAGAAGAATTCCTGTATGGGATTTAGAAATGGTGAATATGGGGGTAGGTACAAAACTACAAATTGTGGATGGGTGGCAAACCAGTTTTGGACTAGAACAGCCCGGTGAAAACTAACATTGTCCCATAAAATCACAAATCTAGCAGGCTCCTGATCTGGATCGGGGACAAGCATTGTGTAAATTGCATCCAGAAAAGTGAGCATATGGCCGTTGTTGTACGGACCCAGTGTGGCATTGTGATGGAGGACCCCGTTTTGAGTGATGGCAGCACACATAGTTATATTACCCCCACGCTGTCCAGGGACATTGGTAATTGCCCTCTGTCCTATTACATTTCTTCCGCGGCGCCTGGTTTTGGTGAGGTTGAAGCCAACCTCATCCACATAAATAAATTCATGGCGAATTACATGGGCATCCAGCTCCAATACTCTCTGTAACAAACAAAAGGATATACAGATGAGTAAATATGGTATGTCTGAAGTACTGGAAGTAGTGTTGCATACATACCTCTACAAAGTCATGTCATATATTCTTGACTCTGTCAGAGTTTCTCTCAAATGGCACCTTGTAAAGTTGTTTCATCGTCACTCGGTGCCGTTGGAGGATGCGTTGTACGGTCGACAGGCTTACAGCATTGATGTTGTTACATATGGTGTCATTATTCAAGATATGCTCTCTTATCTCCCGAATCCTAATTGCGTTGTTGGCCAAAACCAAATTTATAATTGCAGTCTCTTGTACATCTGTAAACAAGCGTCCTCGTCCTCCATGATGTCTTTGCCTTTCCACTCTGTACAGAATTCAAACACAGTATGTGTTCAACATAGGAACTGTAAACAATGTACAAAAAAATGTAGTACATCATGATAACCAACCTCATTCATTCAATGCAGTGCAGTAAATGGATGGCTTAGAGTTACAAATGTTTATGCAATACTATGCAGTCATACGTATTTTACAGTACATTACTGTAATACTAAAATAGTCATTAGATAGTTGCATACCTGTTCTCATTTCTGAAGGTTTCGAATTATGGACGCCACTGTAAATCGACTCAAGTTGGGCTGGACTCTCAGTCCACATGTGAGGAGTGTGTGTGTGACCTGGTGAATAAGTGTAGCATTTTGATTGGTTGTGTTTGGAAAAGTAAAGCAAGTCACTTCCTGTTAGATTTTTGTGTTTTAGGTAGAGAATTGTGTGTAGTGTTTTGAAAAAAGTGTTTTATGCAATTGACAACTGAGTCAAAGGCTGAGAAATAGCTTATGGTTTTGGATATTTCGTGTGTAGTTTTGCACTTTGAGTGAGAGGTTTCAAAAATCGTGTGACATGAAAAGATTTTGTGTATAAGCAGTTGGAAAAAACTGTAACTGATGAAAGAACATCATCCAGTTCAGCAAGCTTTCCAATTAGGAGAAACTGCTTCAGAATACATATTTAGGCTATTTCTCCATGTATAATCTAGGCCTATTGGAGGGCCATTTTTACATGATGTTCAAGTTGTATTAAGTTCTTTCTGGGATTAGCAGTAAAAGTAGGCCTCTACACACCTATTCCCCATTACTGTGTGGTTCCAAGGTTGCCAGGCGCTCGCGGTACAGTATCTCAGTGAATTTTTAATCATAGTAAACCACATCGACCTTGTCCAAGGGCCCTAAGAGTTTGCCCCGCGCAATTCTCGGCAGATTCCTCCAATTTCACAGAAAATTAAATTAACATAAAATCAATTAATGCATTAATTAGTGTACTTTAATTACATAAATCTGGGTATACTTTTTGCTTTTAATTATTTATTGCGTAATTAATGAGTTGTGATTAATAATGAGGCTGATATTAATGTTAAACACGTATCATGTGACAAGTGTCATTCTGCGTTACGTAAAATGGAGGACATGTGTGTTCTCAAAGCCTCTATCTACTCATCAACAAGCTGTTCTCAAAGCCTCTATCTACTCATCAACAAGATGAGGAACAGTACATTACTGTTGCTGAAAGACCAATGGTCTACCACAGAGAGAATCAATTGGCCTCATTGACATGCAGCATCTACTTCAGTATACTGTTCATAACTGTAAATTACTGCTTTTGGGTTCAACCAGTGCTCATGCATGACTGTAATGCTTGTGTCCAGAAGGTAAGGAAAATGTGCTCATACTCCAGTCTATAGACACAAAAAAATTATGGACTAGTGAAGCATAAATACTATATAGACATGGGAGCTGTCCTTTCTGCACCTTGTCAACCTGAGTAGCCACCTCTGACAAGAGATCAGCACCTCCGGGACCATGGACAGCAACTCATAGCAATCACAAGTGTGTGTATGAATCTATTATGTACTTTCTCGACTTTACTTCAACCTGCCTGAGCTTCTGTACAGGGAACCTGATGGACGTAGAGTGGCTTCATGATGTTGCTATCACAATCCACATAGAGACAATTCTAACTTTAGATACGTGTATGAATGCTACTCAGGCATTTGTGTAAATCATGCATTGATGTCAATGAGAAATGTTCACATTGTATAAACATTCAGCACTTGGCAACAATCTTTCTATGCCCTCTGGTAGCAATCTAGACATCTCAAGACAAGCTCCTCTACTAGTCGTGTCTGTAGTGTGCTGGTTATCATGTCACTGGCATCTCTGGTAGTGCAGTACGGCAGTGTGTATTCTTTCTCTCTCAATCTCTCCCTCCCTCTCCCCTCTCCCCTCTCCCCCTCCTCTTTCAGGTGAGGTGCTGTAGTGTTGAACTTTTGGTGGAGTGGAGCAAGTTTAAACAACAAGCTCGTTTACGGGGTCACTGAGGATTCTTCTAATTAGCTGCCGAACCACCTTGAGCTGTAATCCCACTCTGAGCAGTCTAATAACATACAGAGAGAGAGAGAGAGAGAGCGAGAGAGAGAGAGGGAGGGAGAGAAAAAGAGAGAGAGAGAGTGAGAGTAAGAGAAAGAGAGAAGGAAAAAGGGAGATAAATAGGGAGGGAGAGAGTGAGAGAGCGCCAGAGAGAGAAAGAGTGAGTGAAAGAGGGAGAGAAAGAAAGAGAGAGAGAAATACATAAATATAGAAAGAAAGAAAGAAAGAAAGAGAAGATAAAGATGGAGGGAGGGAGGGAGGGAGGGAGGGAGGGAGGGAGGGAGGGAGAATAAGGTCAAGGAGGGTATACAAAATAAAAAAAAGAGAATGAGAGTAAGAGAGCAAGAAAGAGAAAGAAACCAGGAAAACTAAACTACTAGGCTACTAGGCTACAGTGATGAAATAGAGCGGTAAGGAGATGATAGCTCAATCTCAAACTGCATGTTCAAGGAGAAAAAGGAGAGAAAAGTAATAAAAAAGATAAATGGATCGCAGTGATTATTGGAGTTTATACACCAGGTGGGTCTAATCCTGGACACTGATTTTAAAAACACATTCCAGCTGGTGTCTATTTCACAAGTTACCAGTGGCTAAAGCTATGACGTTGAAATGCCTATTTACTCTGTTCCATCTCATCAGCCCAGCCAGACAATTTATAAACTTGATCTCCACTGTAAAAAGCATCTAGACATTTATCTCACGTTTCTTTTAGACTAGCAATTGGTCTGTCTCTCTGACATTTGCAACATTGTTTCAATATTGAAATTCATTTTCTAGCTGTCCCATAGTAATGAATGTGTAGGGGTCGGGAGTTGGGACGAGACAGACAAGCAGGCAGCTTTTCTCAGCCAGTCGAAATCTTGAATCAGCATCTTTTTTTATGGACATATACAAAGAAATATAAATAGAAAACAGGCAAAACAAAATGAAATGCAGGTAGTGTGCAGTCTTTCCAGCTTCAGTGTGAAGTGGTTGTGATAGCTATGTTGTTGGCTAGCTCCGTTGAACAACAGTGTCCTAACGAGAGTCCAAATGTTCTATGCAAGGTTGAATTGCACATCATTAGCTCATTCTTATGAATGTATCTGTCATGACGTTGGCAGTGGGGGTAGGTTTATGACAGTCATAAATACCTCTTTCCCCCTTTTTCTCTCTCCCTACTATAACTGATGTGACATAAGGAAACCCATGGGTTAACATAGAGATTCTGGGTAACATCAGAAGTTGGGGGAAATGAACTATATTCTGGTAATTCGACCAACTGAACATATGCGGTGGTACTTAAGGTATATTATGTCAGTTTGGTTGCCCTCTGACACATTCTCATCAATGATAGAATGACATAAACTCTACTGTGGAAAGTCTAAACGTCAGAGGTATCGGATTCACATGGAATTGTTGTTTAATTGAAATGTTTGAATATGACATCATTTGTGAAGAGGTGAAATGTAATTTTAGCTTCCAAATGAGAGATCTCTGCTTTCATAAGTTTCTCTGCTCACAGTGGCCCGCCCCTGTGAAGAGGCATGGGTTAATAGACTTTTCAGACACACCCCTCTCCCTCCACTATAAAAGCCATTTTCCAAGAATATAACTTTCTGTTCCGGGTACGCTAGGATGACGATCCAGTGTCAGAATGGTTCAGATAATAACTATAGATGAAGCCAACATCAGCATGGACTTTGATTGTGAATGGTATGAACTTTGAACTCGTATTCACTACAGAATTAAGCTATTTTGAAAACGCAATTAAGGGAATTAACTGGAATGATCTCTTGTCCTATGCAGACGTGGAAGCTGATAGTCAAGTTTTTCTATCCACAATCCAGACTACATTAAATGGTTTCCTAAAGAAAATCAAATCCAAACCTGGCCAAAAGAGCACTCTTCCTTGGCTAAATGGAGAAATCTGGAAATTGATGAAAGAACGAGATTATTATCTAAAAATAGCCCTAAGATCCAAATTAGAGCATGACAGACGTAGGTTTACCATGTTGAGAAATAAGGTGATGAAAGAAATCAGACAGGCCAAGGCAAACTTTTTTATTAACATAATTGGTGAAGCAAAGGGAAATTCTAAACTGATCTGGGAGAATCTAAAAAAGTTAACAGGGAAAGACCATAGTAACACTGCAAAAAGACTAGAAATCATGGTGAATAACAATCTAACACAGGATGCAGTCGAAATAGCAATAGCCTTCAATTCCTACTTTAGTGACTCTGTCAGGGTACTGACACAGAACCCCTCCACTGGTTTCTTGGGCTCAGTGCTAGTAAATGATGCTCAACC
Organism: Salvelinus namaycush; assembly: GCF_016432855.1. NCBI lineage: Eukaryota > Metazoa > Chordata > Actinopteri > Salmoniformes > Salmonidae > Salvelinus > Salvelinus namaycush. The sequence goes on from NC_052325.1 coordinate 16,524,161, forward strand.
TGTCTTCATCATAAGGGAGGTTTCTGAGTCAAAGGTGGACAAGGTGATTAGCTCACTAAAGAACTCTAAAGCCAAAGATGTGTTTGGGATGGACTCTACCTTTCTTAAAAACTACAAAGAGTCACTCATTGGCCCCATTACTAAGGTCACCAACACATCTATTGGTCTCGGGGTGTTTCCAAGGGTATGGAAGTCGGCCATAATAACGGCCATCTTTAAATCAGGCGACCCTGCTGACGTGAGTAACTACAGGCCCATTAGTATACTACCTGTGGTGTCAAAGGTTGTTGAAAAGTGTGTAGCAGAACAACTGATTGCCCACCTCAACAACAGCCCCTTCACATTACATTCCATGCAGTTTGGCTTCAGAGCGAAACACTCCACAGAAACGGCCAACTGCTTTCTTCTGGAAAATGTGAAGTCCAAGATGGACAAAGGGGGCGTTGTTGGGGCTGTGTTTCTGGACCTAAGGAAGGCTTTTGATACTGTTAACCATGAGATTCTCATCACAAAATTGTCCAAGTTCAACTTTTCCCCCGATGCCTTGAGATGGATGAAATCATACCTTGAAGGCAGAACTCAGTGTGTCAGAGTGAGCAATGAGCTGTCGCCCACTCTTAGCTATGATGTGGGTGTGCCCCAAGGGTCAATACTGGGGCCCCTCCTGTTCAGCCTGTACATTAATGATCTGCCTTCTGTCTGTACTGGGTCTGAAGTTCAAATGTATGCAGATGATACAGTGATATATGTGCATGCAAAGAGCAAACAACAAGCTGCACAAGAACTCACTACTGTAATGGTCCAGGTTACAAAGTGGCTCAGTGACTCGTGTTTGCATCTCAATGTGAAAAAAACTGTTTGCATGTTCTTCACAAAGAGGGCAACAGATGCTACTGAGCCAGATGTCTATGTGTCAGGGGAGAAGCTCCAGGTGGTATCTGATTTTAAGTACCTTGGCATCATACTTGATTCCAACCTCTCTTTTAAAAAGCATGTGAAAAAGGTAATTCAAATAACCAAATTCAACCTAGCTAATTTCCGATTTATACGAAATTGTTTGACTACAGAGGTAGCAAAACTGTACTTCAAATCTATGATACTCCCTCACTTAACATACTGCTTGACTAGTTGGGCCCAAGCTTGCTGTACAACAGTAAGACCTATTCAGTCTGTCTACAAACAGGCTCTCAAAGTGCTTGATAGGAAGCCCAATAGCCATCATCACTGTCACATCCTCAGAAAGCATGAGCTCCTGAGTTGGGAAAATCTTGTGCAATACACCGACGCATGTCTTGTATTCAAGATCCTAAATGGCTTGGCTCCCCCTCCACTCAGTATTTTTGTTAAACAGAAAACCCAAACATATGGCAGCAGATCTACAAGGTCTGCCATGAGAGGTGACTGTATAGTTCCCCTAAGGAAAAGCACCTTTAGTAAATCCGCTTTCTCTGTGAGAGCTTCCCATGTCTGGAATACACTGCCATCAGACACACATAACTGCACCACATATCACACTTTCACAAAATGCTTGAAGACATGGCTAAAGGTCAATCAGATTTGTGAACATGGTCCCTAGCTGTGTGTTGCCGCTTTCCATGTCTGTTGTCTGTAACTTGTGAGGTGTGGAAACACTTTGTTGCTTTTATGAATTTTGTCTTGCTGCTTTTTGTTCTATGTTGCTCTGTCTGTATGCTACGTCTTGTTCCATGCTGCTATTGTCTATATTGTAATTGTTTTTAATAACCTGCCCAGGGACTGCGGTTGAAAATTAGCCGGCTGGCTAAAACCGGCACTTTTACTGAAACGTTGATTAATGTGCACTGTCCCTGTAAAAATAAAATAAACTCAAACTAAACTCAAACAGAAGTGATATCTCCTAGCCTTTGAGTTAGCAACAGCTAAACGCAGGTTCGGAAGGACAGTCCAAGTATCCCGTCTAACGTTACTCCAACGTATCCCACAACCAGAGACATTCTTCAAAGGACAGAGGACTCGGGTTGGCGACACGGTCCATCTACCACCAACCTACTGAAGCGCAGCTCAGAGTAAATATTCATTGCATTTTCCTCTTCGAATGGGCGGTAATTTAGAATGCCTAAGATACTGTATTTACGATAGTACAGCTCGCCTATGTTCAAGTCTCCCGCTCTTTCACTAGGACTCAGCCCTTCCCTTTGTGTAACAAGCTGTCATATCGATTCTGCCCGCTAGGGACGTTTTTCTGTATGACGTAATTTGTGATCAAGTTATGATTTAATTGTGTATGTGTGTTTCTGTGTGATTAGTTAGGTATTTAGTAAATAAATAATTAAACCCAATTTTGTATTGCTGATTCAACTTGTTAGCCAGGATTCTTGCAGATAATCAAGGACTTACAACTTTCAGATGAGACTGAATAAAATGACGATTAATGTGACTGCTATTTAGTAAAATATTACTAAATCTTTAAGAGTTTATTCGAAAGATAACAGCTCTATAAATATTCTTTCGTGGTGTCCCTCTCTAGTTAATTCATATTTACATGATTAGTTCAATCAGGTAATATTAATTACGGAGAAATTATTTTATAGAATAGCATGTCATAGCAATTAATCTGGCATAGTCAAAGACACGACATATCCAAATACATGTCACGACAAAACAGCTTAAACAAATGCAAATGCAGCTACTTTGCTATTATTCTGGCTGTACTGAGTGACGTGACTGTAAGTTAGCCGTAGTTGGCTAGCTAGCAAGCAAGGGATAAGAATGTTGCCAGCCAGTATAGCAATAGAACATTTGGAATGAATAACTGAGTCAAGTCCATAAATACAGAACAAAAAAACTTAACAACTGGGTTGTGTTTCTGTAAACTGATCTGATAGAACAAACGACCAGCCGGCTTAGGTAGCAACCCTAGGATTTGTGTCGGAACTATATCTCCTTGAAGGATGGAATAGTATGAATAAATGAATCAAGATAATGTTTTTAATTAAAATATGTCAATCATTATTTGAATATGCTGGTAACCCGTTGTATAAAAGTGAAAATGCCCTCTAAGATAGCATTTGGAAGAGATATTGGCACGGTCTCGGGCCTAACAACACCCATGCTAATATATCCTCTAAACACCGGATTCTCTGTCATTATCACTTATGTAAATGAGGATGGACAGTTTTCACAACTCTCTCAATTTAATTCAATTCAAAGGGCTTTATTGGCCTGAGAACTACTGTATGTTTACATTGCCAAAGCAAGTGAAATAGATAATGAACAAAAGTGAAATAAAAAATCTGAAATGAACAGTAAACATTACACATTACACAGTTTCAAAAGAATAGAAACATTTCAAATGTTATATTATGCCTACGTACAGTGTTGTCACAATGTGCAAATAATTAAAGTACAAAAGGAAAAATAAATATACAAATATGGGTTGTATTTACAATGGTGTTTGTGCTTCACTGGTTGACCTTTTCTTGTGGAAACAGGTCACAAATCTTGCTGCTGTGATGGCACATTGTGATATTTCAAGTAATAGATTTTCAAGATTGGATTTATTTTCAAATTCTTTTTGGGTCTGCGTAATCTGAGGGAAATATGTGACCTGTTTCAGGAAACTACGCGTATGTCGCGGGTCTCTACTTCATAGGAGAGCCGTTTGAACTTCAACTTTTTTGGTGTTGATCAAAATGCGTTTTTTTGGCAGAAATGCCTTTTCGAACATGTGAACTTTCATGTGCCTTAACAACAAACTTGTATGCCATATGTAAATACAAATAAAATTGTTAAATTACGAGCCTTGTTGGGGTTTTTTCACAGAAAAAGGCAGCAACCTCCCACTAGTCATGACTGGGTAAGATAATGAGTGGGCTGGACATGCCGAGAGATGAGTTTGGGTTGGTCTGCCATATAGCATGCTTCTGTCTATTTGAGTCTAGGTAGTCTAGGTACTCCTGTCTAACACGGCTTTTTTTTTTTAAATGTATCGCATAGTAAGACTGCATAAACCTAATGTCAAGTTAAAGTGTACTGTTAGCTAGCTAAACTTAGCTGGCTGGCTCGCAAGCTAACGTTATGTGTTTGCTCTCCACTTTCTGGAGGAAGTTTTGAAATCAGTGGAATTCGAGTATGATAGCTAAGTAGATGGAGAAAACGCTTGTCTCCGGTTTACATCTTCAAACTAAGGGCGACAGGAGACGCCAACCATGATGTATACAGGTACATTTTCAGATATTACACGTTTCTAATTTTGACAGAAAGTGGTTTCATTACAAGTTGAAGTGTACTGTTAGCTAGCTAACATTAGCTGGCCTGCACGCTAGCTAACGTTATGTGTATGATCTTAGTCTTCGTTTATCAGACACATTTGCTTGACTAATTATAGCCTAATTTTAGCTAGCTAACATTGAACCTGGTTGGTTAGCTACCTGCAGATTCCTGCAGGGTAGTAACGTCATGAGTTGGGACTATATTTAATTGTTTAGCTAGCTAGCCAGCTACATGTCTTAACAAAAGACTCCACTATGCAAGTATCTATTTCAATAGAATGTCACTGCAACAATTGTTGATAGACATACTAGCTGGTACATTCGCTCTGGCTATCTACTCCAATTTCAGACCACGGGTAAGATAGCCTAGCTAGCTACATTTTCAGATATTACACGTTTATCATTTTTACATAAAGTACTTTAATTTCAATTTAAATTGTACTGTTAGCTAGCTAGCTAACATTAGATGGCTGGCTCACTAACTAACGTTACATGTATGATCTTATAATTCACATCTAAGAGCCACTAGTTATGTAGCTAGCTAACATTGAACAATTCTTCCTTTGGCCGCCTCTCCTTCCAATTCTCTGCTGCCAATGACTGGAACGAACTGCAAAAATCACTAAAGCTGGAGACTCTTACCTCCCTCACTAGCTTTAAGCACCAGCTGTCAGAGCAGCTCACAGATCACTGCACCTGTACATAGCTCATCTGTAAATAACCCATCCAATCTACCTCATCCACATACTATATTTATTTATCTTGCTCCTTTGCACCCCAGTATCTCTACTTGCACATTCATCTTCTGCACATTCTACCATTACAGTGTTTAATTGCTATATTGTAATTACTTCGCCACCATGGCCTATTTATTGCCTTAACTCTCTTATCCTACCTCATTTGTACATGCTGTGTATAGATTTTCCTACTGTATTATTGATTGTATGTTTGTTTATTCCATGTGTAACTCTGTGTTGTTGTATGTGTCGAACTGCTTTGCTTCATCTTGGCCAGGTCGCAGTTGCAAATGAGAACTTGTTCTCAACCAGCCTACCTGGTTAAATAATATAAAAATTCAAACCTGGTTGGTTAGCTACCTGCAGATTCATGCAGGGTAGTAACGTCATGAGTTGGGATTATGGTTAATTGTTTACCTAGCTAGCTAGCTAACTACATGTCTTAACTTCTTGAGCCTATGGGGGAGCCATTTCGACTTTGTAAAAATGAGTTCCCAAATTAAACTGCCTCGTACTCAATTCTTGCTCGTACAATATGCATATTATTATTACTATTGGATAGAAAACACTCTCTAGTTTCTAAAACCGTTTGAATTATTTCTCTGAGTGAAACAGAACTCATTCTGCAGCACATTTCCTGTCAGGGAGTGAGATTTCAGAAATCGAGGTCCCTGTTCTGAGGTCAGTTTATAAGTCCCCATGTAAGCCATCGGGCTACATGCACTGCATACGTCTTCCTCTAGATGTCAGTAAGCGGGGAGAATTTGAATGGAGTGGATTGCGCAATCTGGGACCCTATATAAGACCGTGGAACGGAAGTACCGTCCTTTTCAACGGTGCGCCTGGCGCAAGAAGACATCACAATGGCGTCCTGCAAACGCTTTCGTTTTAGTAGTTCTATATCTCCGGTCATGTTTTTATTCGTTATAGGTGTTAAAGACATCATAAGGTAGTTAATTTAAACCGACTTATAGCAGTTTATAGCAGTTTATTGCGATTTTCTGGGATTTCTTTGTCATGCGCTTTCACGAGTTGGACACCTCTCCAGTGGGTGGCTATCGTTAGCTGCTATTTCGACAGGAGAAGAGGACATCTTTCAACCCAAAGACGATTGTTCTGGAGAAAGGACACCTTGCCCAAGATTCTGATGGAAGCTCAGCTCATAGTAAGCAGTCTTTATGCTGTTAATTCGTACTTATGTTGACAAATGTCAAATAATAATTCCGCCATGAATTTCGGTGCGTCTCGCTTTAGCGCACGCTGTATGCTTGAAGTAACGTTAATTTTAAAAATGTAACCCAGCGATTGCATTAAGAACTAATTTGTCTTTCAATTGCTGTCCAACCTGTATTTTTTAGTCAAGTTTATGAATAGTTTTCGATTAGAATAGGTGCCTCTCCAAGATGGCGCCGGACAGATTGCTTGACGTTTTGGCCACTAATCACATTGTATAACCACGATTTGTGCCGCTAAATATGCACATTTTCGAACAAACTCTATATGCATTGTGTAATATGATGTTATAGGACTGTCATCTGAAGAATTCTGAGAAGGTTAGTGAAAAAATTAATATATTTTGGTGGTTTATACGTTATCGCTATTTTTGCCTTGAATCAATGCTGTTGTGATGTTTGCTATTGTGGTAAGCTAATATAACGCTATATTGTGTTTTCGCTGTAAAACACTTAGAAAATCTGAAATATTGGCTGGATTCACAAGATCTGTGTCTTTCATCTGCTGTACGCTGTGTATTTTTAAGAAATGTTTTATGATGAGTAATTAGGTAATACACGATGGTCTCTGTAGTTATTCTAGTCGCTTTGGTGAGAGTTGTGATGGTGGCTGCAATGGTAAACTATGATTTATACCTGAAATATGCACATTTTTCTAACAAAACATATGCTATACAATAAATATGTTATCAGACTGTCATCTGATGAAGTTTCTTGGTTAGTGGCTATTTATATCTTTATTTGGTCGAATTTGTGATAGCTACTGATGGAGTAAAAAAATGGTGGAGTAAAAAAGTGGTGTCTTTTGCTAACGTGGTTAGCTAATAGATTTACATATTGTGTCTTCCCTGTAAAACATTTTAAAAATCAGAAATGATGGCTGGATTCACAAGATGTGTATCTTTCATTTGGTGTCTTGGACTTGTGATTTCATGAACATTTTATTATATGATATCCCTGTGGCTTAAGGCTAGGCTATGCTAGTCAGCTTTTTTGATGGGGGGATCCCGGACTCGGGTTTGGGAGGTGTTAGAGGTTAACAAAAGACTCTCATCTTAGTGTGCCAGAGCGCAGAATAACTGATGAATTTACGAATGCTCAACACCCGTTAAATATGGCCAGTGTCAGTAAACGTCGGCAAATATGCGTAACTAAATTGTTGCCAGCAGCACAGTTACAGTCACCAATGCTCTGCATAACATGAAAACAGCCTAACCAGCTCTGCTAGGGCGAGTAAAATGGTCAGAGTCGGGTGTTCTCTCATTATGTGTCTGTTAGCCAATGTTAGCCAGTTAGCTTGGGTGCTTGACTGCCGTTGTGAGGTCAGAACGTTCGGATCAACACTACTCATCGACCAAAGCGTCCAGTGTGCGCTCTGAACGCGTTACACATGGACAATCTGACAGCACAGTTGCAGTCACCAACACTCTGGATAACATAACAGCCTAACCAGCTCTGTTGGGCGAGTAATATTCAGTGAGCTGTTCTCTCTCACTTAGATGTCTGCAAGTAGCTAGCAAGACAGAGGGTGTGAACGATGCTGAATGGGTGTAGACAAAGGAGGGCTCTCCAATAGTAGAACCAAAATATTCAAAGGTAATTTTCTCAGAAGTGAGTTTACAAGTTTATCAACTTTCAAAGCAAAATTACTTCCTCATTGTTCCTCAACTGTAGTGTTTGATATACTATTTTGTAGCTCTGAGTCTCTACTTTTATCCAATGTAAACAACACAATTAAAAATGTTGCTACATAAGACCGATTTGAACCGGTCGGTCACATATGTGTCTCTAATGTCGCTGGAGGAGGTTAGGAAGTGCAGCTCAGTTTCCACCTCATTTTGTGGGCAGTGTGCAGATAGCCTGTCTTCTCTTGAGAGCCAGGTCTGCCTATAGCTGCCTCTCTCAATAGTAAGGCTATGCTCACTGAGTCTGTACATAGTCAAAGCTTTCCTTAATTTTGGGTCAGTCACTGGTCAGGTATTCTGCCACTGTGTGCTCTCTGTTTAGGGCCAAATGGCGTTCCAGTTTGCTCAGTTTTTTTAATTTATTAATCATTTCCAATGTGTCAAGTAATTATCTTATAATTTGGCTGGGTCTAATTGTGTTTCTGCCCTGGGGTTCTGTAGGGTCTGTTTGCTTTGTGAACAGAGCCCCAGAACCAGCTTGCTTAGGGCACTTCTCTAGGTTAGTTTCTCTGTAGGAGATGGCTTTGTTTTAGAAGGTTTGTAAATTGCTTCCTTTTAGGTGGTTGTAGAATTTAACGGCTCTTTTCTTGATTTTGATAATAAGAGGGTAGCGTCCTAATTCTACTCTGCATGCATTATTTGGTGTTTTACTTTGTACACGGAGGATGTTTTTGCAGAATTCTATATTTCGTGTTCGTCCCATTATGTGAATTCTTGGTTGGTAAGTGGATGCCAGATCTCAAAACCATAAAGTGTAATGGGTTCTATAAGTATTTTTAGCCAGATCCTAATTGGGATGTCAAATTTTATGTTATTTTTGATGGCGTAGAAGGCCCTTCTTGTCTCTCAGATCGTTCACAGCTTTGTTGAAGTCGTGTGGTGCTGATGTTTAGGTAGAGGTAGGTAAAGTTTTTTTGTGTGGTTTAGGGCAACGTTGTTTAGATGGAATTTATATTTGTGGTACTGGCAATTAGACCTGTTTTGGAACACCTTTATCGCTCTCTCTAGTTCTCTCTCTAGTTCTCACTCTAGTTCTCTCTCTCTAGTTCTCTCTCTAGTTCTCTCTCTAGTTCTCTCTCTAGTTCTCTCTCTCTCTCTCTCTAGTTCTCTCTCTAGTTCTCTCTCTCTCTCTCTCTAGTTCTCTCTCTAGTTCTCTCTCTCTCTCTCTAGTTCTCTCTCTAGTTCTCTCTCTAGTTCTCTCTCTCTCTCTCTCTAGTTCTCTCTCTAGTTCTCTCTCTCTCTCTCTCTCTCTAGTTCTCTCTCTAGTTCTCTCTCTAGTTCTCTCTCTCTCTCTCTCTAGTTCTCTCTCTAGTTCTCTCTCTCTAGTTCTCTCTCTAGTTCTCTCTCTCTTTCTCTCTCTAGTTCTCTCTCTAGTTCTCTCTCTCTCCAGTTCTCTCTCTCTCTCTCTCTAGTTCTCTCTCCAGTTCTCTCTCTCTCTCTCTCTAGTTCTCTCTCTAGTTCTCTTTCTCTCTCTAGTTCTCTCTCTCTCTCTCTAGCTCTCTCTCTAGTTCTCTCTAGTTCTCTCTCTAGTTCTCGCTCTAGTTCTCTCTCTCTCTCTAGTTCTCTCTCTCTCTCGTTCTCTCTCTAGTTCTCTCTCTAGTTCTCTCTCTCTAGTTCTAGTTCTCTCTGTAGTTCTCTCTGTAGTTCTCTCTGTAGTTCTCTCTGTAGTTCTCTCTCTCTAGTTCTCTCTCTAGTTCTCTCTCTAGTTCTCTCTCTAGTTCTCTCTCTAGTTCTCTCTCTCTCTCTCTATCTCTCAGTATGTGCCTGTCTGCCTCTGCCCTTAACACACAGATGGTTATGTTAATTACCTACTGCATTGGGAGAGGCTGGGACCTGTGCTCTTAGACTGGCACTGTGGCAGTGTGCATGTGTGTGTCACATGCAATTTTGTTGAGACCTGACATTTTTGTTGATAATCATTTTCATTAACCCTAACCCCTAACCCCTAACCCCTAATTCTAACGGTAACCCTAATTCACACATTTAAAGCCTCACCCTAAATCTAACCCCTAAGCCTAAAATAGCATTTTTTGTTGTGGGTACCGCCGAAATGTCCCCACTTGTGCGAAATGTCCTTGTTTTATTATCCTTGTGAGGATGGACTTCTGCTCTCCTGAAGGATAGTAAACCCAATAACACACACACAAATATACAGTGGGGAGAACAATTATTTGATACACTGCCGATTTTGCAGGTTTTCCTACTTACAAAGCATGTAGAGGTCTGTAATTTTTATCATAGGTACACTTCAACTGTGAGAGACGGAATCTAAAACAAAAATCCAGAAAATCAAATTGTATGATTTTTAAGTAATTAATTTGCATTTTATTGCATGACATAAGTATTTGATACATCAGAAAAGCAGAACTTAATATTTGGTACAGAAACCTTTGTTTGCAATTACAGAGATCATACATTTGCTGTAGTTCTTGACCAGGTTTGCACACACTGCAGCAGGGATTTTGGCCCACTCCTCCATACAGACCTTCTCCAGATCCTTCAAGTTTCGGGGCTGTCGCTGGGCAATACGGACTTTCAGCTCCCTCCAAAGATTTTTTATTGGGTTCAGGTCTGGAGACTGGCTAGGCCACTCCAGGACCTTGAGATGCTTCTTACGGAGCCACTCCTTAGTTGCCCTGGCTGTCTGTTTCGGGTCGTTGTCATGCTGGAAGACCCAGCCACGACCCATCTTCAATGCTCTTACTGAGGGAAGGAGGTTGTTGGCCAAGATCTCGCGATACATGGCCCCATCCATCCTCCCCTCAATACGGTGCAGTCGTCCTGTCCCCTTTGCAGAAAAGCATCCCCAAAGAATTATGTTTCCACCTCCATGCTTCACGGTTGTGATGGTGTTCTTGGGGTTGTACTCATCCTTCTTCTTCCTCCAAACACGGCGAGTGGAGTTTAGACGAAAAAGCTCTATTTTTGTCTCATCAGACCACATGACCTTCTCCCATTCCTCCTCTGGATCATCCAGATGGTCATTGGTAAACTTCAGACGGGCCTGGACATGCGCTGGCTTGAGCAAGGGGACCTTGCGTGCGCTGCAGGATTTTAATCCATGACAGCGTAGTGTGTTACTAATGGTTTTCTTTGAGACTGTGGTCCCAGCTCTCTTCAGGTCATTGACCAGTTCCTGCTGTGTAGTTCTGGGCTGATCCCTCACCTTCCTCATGATCATTGATGCCCCACGAGGTGAGATCTTGCATGGAGCCCCAGACCGAGGGTGATTGACCGTCATCTTGAACTTCTTCCATTTTCTAATAATTGCGCCAACAGTTGTTGCCTTCTCACCAAGCTGCTTGCCTATTGTCCTGTAGCCCATCCCAGCCTTGTGCAGGTCTACAATTTTACCCCTGATGTCCTTACACAGCTCTCTGGTCTTGGCCATTGTGGAGAGGTTGGAGTCTGTTTGATTGAGTGTGTGGACAAGTGTCTTTTATACAGGTAACGAGTTCAAACAGGTGCAGTTAATACAGGTAATGAGTGGAGAACAGGAGGGCTTCTTAAAGAAAAACGAACAGGTCTGTGAGAGCAGGAATTCTTACTGGTTGGTAGATGATCAAATACTTATGTCATGCAATAAAATGCAAATTAATTACTTAAAAATCATACAATGTGATTTTCTGGATTTTTGTTTTAGATTCCGTCTCTCACAGTTGAAGTGTACCTATGATAAAAAATTACAGACCTCTACATGCTTTGTAAGTAGGAAAACCTGCAAAATCAGCAGTGTATCAAATACTTGTTCTCCCCACTGTATATACACACACACAGACCCTACCTCAGCCTTCCCTCTTGGTATTTTGTGACCCAAATCCTCCCTGTGTTCCACCCCCTTGGCTTCTCTACTTCTCTGCTCACTCAGTCTGTCTTTTGTTGGCTACGGCTTAGACCTCTAACTATAGCTCCCCATCTCTCTCTATCCCTCTGCCTCTCTCTCTGTCTGGCCATCCACCCCATCTCTCTCTCTCTATCAGCATGTTTCTGTCTGCCTCAACATACATGGTTATGTTAATTACCTACTGCATCGGGAGAGGCTGGGACCTCCGCTCTTAGACTGTGTGTGTGTGTCACATGCAATTTTGCTGACACTTAACATTTTTGTTGATAATCAATTTCATTCCCTCACCCTACAAAACCTCAATGCCAAACAAAAAAGACTGTGTGTGTGTGTGTTTAACTAAACTACCTTGTGGGGACACACAATTCAGTCCCATTCAAAATCGTATTTTCCCTACCCCTAACCCTAATGTTAACCTTAACCCTAAACCTAAAATAATGTATTTACTTGCTTAATCTGGTTTTGTCTTTTTTATATTTTATATTGAATGTTATTATATCAAACACTTTAACATAGCACTTATCTTTGGAGTACTTAATCCCTTCATCCCTTGGGGGGGATTTCCAATTATGTACTTATTTATTTATTTATTTCATTGATCCAGTTTGTATGTTTTATTATGGTTTTATTATATAACTTTTTTTTTTTATGAAACTTTTTAACCCGCAACACTTTATCAACAATTGTCTTCCTCCTGTTGCCTTTCATGTTCTCTCACCATCTCCAGTCCGGTCGGATGTACAATATAGAAACAGGGCAGAACGTTGCAATAGGCCCATGCAACCCAAGGTTTGATACCAGCATAAACAGAAACCCTCTTAAACCTAACCCTAAACCTAACCCTAAATAACACAAATTCTAACCTTAACCCTAAACCCCCTAGAAATAGCAGTTGACCTTGTGGGGACTAACAAAAGTTACCCAGTTGGTAACAATTTGGTTCATTTAGTGTTCTTGTGGAACCACCCACCAACCCACCCCCACACCCACACCCACACCCACAGGCTGCTAATAATCCTGACCCTGTGTCACGTTTGTTCTCCTCCTCGTCTGAGGAGGAGCCTGGATCGGACCAAAACGCAGAGTGATATGAATACATCTTCTTTTATTCGAGACGAAGATGAAACGAACACTATACCAAAACAATAAACCACGAACGTGAAGCTACAAACGAAAGTGCACACACAGCTACTAACGTTAGACATAGACAATTACCCACGAAAGCCTACTGTCTATGGCTGCCTTAAATATGGCTCCCAATCAGAGACAACGAATGACAGCTGTCTCTGATTGAGAACCATTCAGGCAACCATAGACTTGCCTAGACAACTATACTAAACCCAACCCCATACACTCAACAAAACCCCCTATACAATACAATCACCCAAGACGAGACAAATACATACAAAACATCCCCCCTGTCACACCCTGACCTAACCAAAATATTACAGAAACAAAGAATACTAAGGCCAGGGTGTGACAGTACCCCCCCCCCCCCCCCCCAAAGGTGCGGACTCCGGCCGCAAAACCTGACACAGAAGGGGAGGGTCCGGGTGGGCCTTCCTATGGTGGCGGCTCGGGTGCGGGACGTGGACCCCCCTCCACCATAGTCACTAACCGCTTTGGTGGCGCCTCTGGAACGGCGAGTCCCGGACTGAATACCATCCCAGAGGGCGCCACTGGACGGAGGGGCAGCTCCGGACTGAGGGGCAGCTCCGGACTGAGGGGCAGCTCCGGACTGAGGGGCAGCTCCGGACTGAGGGGCAGCTCCGGACTGGCAGATGGCTCTGGCGGATCCTGGCTGACTGACGGCTCTGGCGGATCCTGGCTGGCTGACGGCTCTGGCGGATCCTGGCTGGCTGACGGCTCTGGCGGATCCTGGCTGGCTGACGGCTCTGGCGGATCCTGGCTGGCTGACGGCTCTGGCTGGTCATGGCTGGCGGACGGCTCTGGCTGGTCATGGCTGGCGGACGGCTCTGGCTGGTCATGGCTGGCGGACGGCTCTGGCTGATCCTGTCTGGCGGACGGCTCTGGCTGATCCTGTCTGGCGGACGGCTCTGGCTGATCCTGTCTGGCGGACGGCTCTGGCTGATCCTGTCTGGCGGACGGCTCTAGCGGCTCGGGACAGACGGGCAGCTCTGACGGCTCGGGACAGACGGGCAGCTCTGACGGCTCGGGACAGACGGGCAGCTCTGACGGCTCTGGGCAGACGGACAGTGCAGGCGGCACTGGGCAGACGGCAGACTCTGGCCGGCTGAGGCGCACAGTAGGCCTGGTGCGTGGTACCGGAACTGGAAGTACCGGGCTAAGGACACGCACCTCAAGGCTAGTGTGGGGAGCAGCAACAGGACGCACAGGACTCTGGAGACGCACAGGAGGCTTGGTGCGTGGTGCCGGAACTGGTGGTACCGGGCTGGAGACACGCACCATAGGGCGAGTGCGTGGAGGAGGAACAGGGCTCTGGAGACACACTGGAAGCCTGGTGCGTGGTGTTGGCACTGGTGGTACTGGGCTGGGGCGGGGAGGTGGTGCCGGATATACCGGACCATGCAGGCGTACTGGCTCCCTTGAGCACTGAGCCTGCCCAACCTTACCTGGTTGTATGCTCCCCGTCGCCCGACCAATGCGGGGAAGTGGAATAACCCGCACTGGGCTGTGTAGGCGAACCGGGGACACCATGCGTAAGGCTGGTGCCATGTATGCCGGCCCGAGGAGACGCACTGGAGACCAGACGCGTTGAGCCGGCTTCATGGCACCTGGCTCAATACTCAATCTAGCCCTGCCAGTGCGGGGAGGTGGAATAACCCGCACCGGGCTATGCACACGTACAGGAGACACCATGCGCTCTACCGCATAACACGGTGTCTGCCCGTACTCTCGCACTCCATGGTAAGCATAGGGAGTTGGCGCAGGTCTCCTACCTGACTTCGCCACACTCCCTTGTAGCCCCCGCCCCCCCAAGACATTTTTGGGTTTTACTCACGGGCTTCCAGCCTTGCTTCCGTGCTGCCTCCTCATATCGCCTCCTCTCGGCTTTAGCTGCCTCCAGCTCTTCACGAGGGAGGCGATATTCTCCCGGTTGTGCCCAAGGTCCCTTACCATCCAGTATCTCCTCCCAAGTCCAAGAATCCTGTGTATATAGCTCCTGCTGCTGCTTGACACGCTGCTTGGTCCTTTTGTGGTGGGTAATTCTATCACGTTCGTTCTCCTCCTCGTCTGAGGAGGAGCATGGATTGGACCAAAACGCAGAGTGGTATGAATACATCTTCTTTTATTAGAGACGAAGATGAAACGAACACTATACAAAAACAATAAACCACGAACGTGAAGCTACAAACGAAAGTGCACACACACAGCTACTAACGTTAGACATAGACAATTACCCACGAAAGCCTACTGTCTATGGCTGCCTTAAATATGGCTCCCAATCAGAGACAATGAATGACAGCTGTCTCTGATTGAGAACCATTCAGGCAACCATAGACTTGCCTAGACAACTATACTAAACCCAACCCCATACACTCAACAAAACCCCCTATACAATACAATCACCCAAGACGAGACAAATACATACAAAACATCCCCCCTGTCACACCCTGACCTAACCAAAATATTACAGAAACAAAGAATACTAAGGCCAGGGTGTGACACCCTGGAAGGTTCTAAAATGATGCCTTCATTTGCCATATATGGCACAGTTTTTATCAAGCAGTTAATATACGGTGGGGAGAACAAGTATTTGAGACACTGCTGATTTTGCAGGTTTTCCTACTTACAAAGCATGTAGAGGTATGTAATTTTTTATCATAGGTACACTTCAACTGTGAGAGACGGAATCTAAAACAAAAATCCAGAAAATCACATTGTATGATTTTTAAGTAATTAATTTGCATTTTATTGCATGACATAAGTATTTGATACATCAGAAAAGCAGAACTTAATATTTGGTACAGCAACCTTTGTTTGCAATTACAGAGATCATACGTTTCCTGTAGTTCTTGACCAGGTTTGCACAAACTGCAGCAGGGATTTTGGCCCACTCCTCCATACAGACCTTCTCCAGATCCTTCAGGTTTCGGGGCTGTCGCTGGGCAATACGGACTTTCAGCTCCCTCCAAAGATTTTCTATTGGGTTCAGGTCTGGAGACTTGCTAGGCCACTCCAGGACCTTGAGATGCTTCTTACGGAGCCACTCCTTAGTTGCCCTGGCTGTGTGTTTTGGGTCGTTGTCATGCTGGAAGACCCAGCCACGACCCAACTTCAATGCTCTTACTGAGGGAAGGAGGTTGTTGGCCAAGATCTCGCGATACATGGCCCCATCCATCCTCCCCTCAACACGGTGCAGTCGTCCTGTACCCTTTGCAGAAAAGAATCCCCAAAGAATGATGTTTCCACCTCCATGCTTCACGGTTGGGATGGTGTTCTTGGGGTTGTACTCATCCTTCTTCTTCCTCCAAACACGGCGAGTGGAGTTTAGACCAAAAAGCTCTATTTTTGTCTCATCAGACCACATGACCTTCTCCCATTCCTCCTCTGGATCATCCAGATGGTCATTGGCAAACTTCAGACAGGCCTGGACATGCGCTGGCTTGAGCAGGGGGACCTTGCGTGCGCTGCAGGATTTTAATCCATGACGGCGTAGTGTGTTACTAATGGTTTTCTTTGAGACTGTGGTCCCAGCTCTCTTCAGGTCATTGACCAGGTCCTGCTGTGTAGTTCTGGGCTGATCCCTCACCCTCCTCATGATCATTGATGCCCCACGAGGTGAGATCTTGCATAGAGCCCCAGACCGAGGGTGATTGACCGTCATCTTGAACTTCTTCCATTTTCTAATAATTGCGCCAACAGTTGTTGCCTTCTCACCAAGCTGCTTGCCTATTGTCCTGTAGCCCATCCCAGCCTTGTGCAGGTCTACAATTGTATCCCTGATGTCCTTACACAGCTCTCTGGTCTTGGCCATTGTGGAGAGGTTGGAGTCTGTTTGATTGAGTGTGTGGACAGGTGTCTTTTATACAGGTAACGAGTTCAAACAGGTGCAGTTAATACAGGTAATGAGTGGAGAACAGGAGGGCTTCTTAAAGAAAAACTAACAGGTCTGTGAGAGCCGGGTTTCTTACTGGTTGGTAGGTGATCAAATACTTATGTCATGCAATAAAATGCAAATTAATTACTTAAAAATCATACAATGTGATTTTCTGGATTTTTGTTTTAGATTCCGTCTCTCACAGTTGAAGTGGACCTATGATAAAAATTACAGACCTCTACATGCTTTGTAAGTAGGAAAACCTGCAAAATCAGCAGTGTATCAAATACTTGTTCTCCCCACTGTTTATATTTCCTTTCAAACTATGAATAGGCCTACGGTACATAGGTAAATCATCACAAAGAATGTCTTAGTGTTTCCTTTTCATTGTTACCAATAAAGAAAAGAGAAAGGATCTGAATAGCAGAAGAATGAGAATGAAAACAATGTGAAAGAATGAAAACACAGAGCCGTAGAGCTGAGTCTGAAACACAAATTATTGATGTACCAGTAACCCACTTAGTTGCGTAACCACGGCAATTATGTATGCACAATTATGCGTGTTAGAGCTAAGGGATGCTGGGTATGTTTACCAAAAGGAGATAGGAACTCCCTAACACCCTCCTCCCATACTCTCCTCTTCTCCTCTCTTTCTTCTCCCCCCCGGCCTGCTGCCTGTTCCCAAATTTTCCATATAATTTAATAACTGTGTCGTTTTTGTTTACCCTGCTCAGATTCACCTCACATCCCCTTACCTCACATGTCCTGTCATTGGGGGTGGGGAGTTTCAGGGTGGGGGTAGGGAGGAGAGAAGAGAGGGATGAGGAGGTATGGGGGTGGGGAGGTACAGGGTAGGGGTAGGGAGGAGGAGAGAGGGGAGAGAAGAAAAGGATGGTGGAGGATTAGGTTTTGTGGGGTGGTGAGAGGGTGTGAGAGAGGATGAGAGGTAGAGGGAGGGAAAGGGGAGAATAGGGAGAGGGGGTGTCCTCAGGTCTGGAAGCAGGGTCTATCACAGGTAAACTAGTGTCATGCCATGGAACACAATAAGCAGCGCTCTGGTAAGAGGTGCACCTTGGGAAATCAGACTCCATAATTTCTAGTCCTCTCCCCCAATGGCCTCCCCTAATTCCTTCCTTCATTCTGATCTTCCTTTTCTTTTCGAACACATTCTCTCTCTCTTTCTCCTCCCGTCATATGTCTGTGGCTTATGTGGTTCTCATCAAAAGTAGTGGACTACAAAGAGAATAGGGTGTTGAGTGTAGGTACATGCGAACCAGTTGCAGCAGCCATTTTTTATTGTGTGGTTATTTTGACATAATTAAATCACTGGATAGGAAAGGGAGCAGAAAGTGCATGTGAGTAACTCTCTCTGGGCTCATATGACTGTATATGTATTTGTCTGTCGAGGCCCAACATATTTGTTTGTATTACTTAATTCTTGTCAATAGGGGGGCGCTGTTTTCACTTTGGAAAAAATCGTGCCCAAATTAAACTGCCTCGTACTCTATTCTAGATCATACAATATGCATATTATTATTACTATTGGATAGAAAACACTCTCAAGTTTCTAAAACTGTTTGAATTATATCTGTGAGTAAAACAGAACTCATTTTGCAGCAAACTTCCATACAGGAAGTGAAAAATCTGAAAACGATGCTCTGTTCCAGGGCCTGCCTATTCAATTGCCTTATATTTATCGATATGCATGCACTTCATACGCCTTCCACTAGATGTCAACAGGCAGTGGAAGGTGGAATGGGGTGTCTAGCTTGATCTGAGGCCGAACAAGAGCTTTTGGAGTGACAGGTCTGGACATTTCTTTGTTTTCTCTGGCGCGCGAAGTACGTCGACATTGTCTTCTGATAAGCGTTCGGTAGACACGGCGGATATCTCCGGCTCTGATTTTATTTGATACATGTGATAATAACATCATAAAGTAGGTTTTTTCAACCGAGTTTTATCAGTTTATTCAACGTTTATTGGGACTTTTGGAATTTTCCGTTCTTTGCGTCAAGAGAAGATGGGCATGTTCGCGCCACATGGCTAGCTAAGGTTGCTAATTCGACAGAAGAAATGGACATTCTAAAACCAAACAACAATTTATTCTGGACCAAGGACTCCTTGTACAAGATTCGGATGGAAGCTCAGCAAAAGTAAGAACAATTTATGATGTTATTTTGTATTTCTGTGGAAAATGTTGATTCCTATTCTCTGCCGTTTTGGGAGCGCTGTCTCGCAATAACGCAAGCTGCTTGTTATGGTAAAGTTTTTTTTTTTTATCTAACACGGCGGTTGCATTAAGAACCAGTGTATCTTTCATTTGCCATACAACAAGTATTTTTATGTAAAGTTTATGATGAGTTCTTTGGTCAGATTAGGTGAGTGTCCAAAATAGCTCCGGACATTCTGGTGAATCGATGCTACATATTCACAATGCATAACCACGGTTTGCAGCTCTAAATATGCACATTTTCGAACAAAACATAAGTGTATTGTATAACCTGATGTTATAAGACTGTCATCTGATGAAGTTGGTCAAGGTTAGTGATTAATTTTATATCTTTTGATGGTTTTTGCGATAGCTACCTTTTGTGGTGAATAAATGCATTTGTGTGTTTGGCTATTGTGGTAAGCTAATATAATTCTATATTGTGTTTTCGCTGTAAAACACTTAAAAAATCGGAAATATTGGCTGGATTCACAAGATGTTTATCTTTCATCTGCTGTACACCATGTATTTTTCATAAATGTTTTATGATGAGTATTTATGTATTTCACGTTGCTCTCTGTAATTATTCTGGCTGCTTCGGTGCTATTTGTGATGGTAGCTGCAATGTAAAACTATGATTTATACCTCAAATATATGCACATTTTCGAACAAAACATAAATTTATTGTATAACATGTTATAAGACTGTCATCTGATGAAGTTGTTTCTTGGTTAGTGACTAATTATATCTCTATTTGGTCGGTTTTGTGATAGCTACCTATGCGGTAGAAACATGGTGAAAATATGCGGTTGAGTCTTTGGTTATTGTGGTTAGCTAATAGAAATACATATTGTGTTTTCGCTGTAAAACATTTTAAAAATCGGAAATGATGGCTGGATTCACAAGATGTTTATCTTTCATTTGTTGTATTGGACTTGTGATTTCATGAAAATTATATTATATGATATCCCTGTCCCGTTAGGCTAGGCTATGCTAGTCAGCTTTTTTGATGAGGAGGATCCCGGATCCGGGAGAGAGAAGTGGTAGAGGTTTTAAGGAGCATGCAGTTACCTTCAGTATGGTATTGCGAGTGCGAGTGCTGTTTGTGTGTTTGTATTGTTAATGTCACACCCTGATCTGTTTCACCTGTCCTTGTGATTGTCTCCACCCCCCTCCAGGTGTTGCCCATCTTCCCCATTATCACCTGTGTATTTATATCTGTGTTCTCTGTTTATCCGTTGCCAGTTAGTCCTGTTTGTCAAGTCAACCAGCGTTTTTGTTCTCAGCTCCTGCTTTTCCCAGACTCTCTTTTTCTCGCCATCCTGGTTTTGACCCTTGCCTGTTCTGACTCTGAGCCCGCCTGCCTGACCACTCTGCCTGCCCCTGACCCTGAGCCTGCCTGCCAAACAACCTGTACCTTTGCCTCACCTCTGGAATGTGGACCTCTGCCTACCCTGACCCTTAGCCTGCCTGCTGTTCAATACCGTTGCCCTACTTCTGGTTTATTGACCCCTGCCTGCCTTGACCTGTCTATTGCCTGGCCCTGTTGGAATATTAAACCATTGTCAAGTCAATGTGTCTGCATCTGGATCTTACCTTGACTCCTGATAGTATGAACTGGCCATGACTGACCCAGCAGACCCGGGCCAGATGCGCAACGCCATCTCCTCCCAGGGAGGCACCATCGGCTGGCACGAGGCCTTGTGGAGGGGGTAAAAACGTTGGTTGAATGCCTTGACCAGGCATTGGACAGTTTGCTGGAGCAATTCCATGGGTTGTCTGGGAGGCCGCCTACCACAATGGTAACCCCACAGCTCCTCAGTGACTCAGCTGCTAGCAGCACCGTCTCATTGGTCACTCCACCTTCTCGGGAGCCCCACATGCTCCTCCAGAATGCTTCAATGGAGAGCCGAGCACCTGTCGGGCATTCCTAGCTCATTGTTCCCTCGTCTTCGAGCTTCAGCCCTCCTCCTACCCTCAGATCGCTCCAAGATAGCCTACCTCATCACGCTGTTGTCCGGTAGGGCTCTCACCTGGGCTACTGCCGTGTGGGAACAACAGCCAGCCATATGCGCAAGTCTGGAGGGGTTCTGGGGGGAGAAGTGAGGAAGGTTTTTGATGCCCCATTCTCTGGGCGAGAGGCCGCCCGGGAAGCTAATCCAGTTTCGGCAGGACTCCCGCAGTGTAGCTGATTATGCGGTGGATTTCCACACATTGGAAGCGGAGAAGGCTTGGAATCAAGAGGCACTGTTCGATATGTTCCTGCATGGCATCTCGGAGGAGGTCAAGGACAAGCTTGCAGCCCGGGAGTTACCTACGGAGATTGATTCCCTCATCGTTCTGACCATCCGTATCGTTGGGCGATTACGGGAACGACAGAGGGAGAGGAAATTGGATTTCGCTCGCACGCCCAGGGATTCCACATTGCCTCTGAGTCATCACGGAAGCTCCCGACGGTCTTGTTGCCGAGAGAACCCGAGGCTTCCCGACCTGCCCCGAGGGCTGCCGAAGACGGTCGAGTCACCGCTTCCTGAGCCTATGCCACTAGGTAGAGCTGGGCTGTCTCCAGCGGAACGGCAATACAGGATCGACACGAAGAGTTGTCTGTATTGCGGGACTCTTGGTCATTTCGTGTCCTCTTGTCCCTTAAAAAACAGGCTCACCGGTAAGAGCGAGTACTCTGGTGGGCCATATGGAGAAAGTTGCTGTTGCCCTTGCTCGCACCCCTTTTCATGCCATTCTGCTGTGGGGAGACCAGTCCAAATGTCTCCGGGTTCTCATTGACTCTGGGGCCGACGAGAGCTTTTTGAACGATACCCTGGGGTCCGAGCTGAACATCCCCACTCAGCCCCTCTCCATTCCAATAGACATTAGAGAGCTGGACGGGCACTCTATAGGCCGAGTCACCCACAACATCATTCCCATCAACCTACTTGTGTCAGGGAACCACAGCGAGGCTATCCAGTTCCTGCTCATCAAGTCTACACTGATTCCCGTGGTATTGGGATTCTCCTGGCTCCAGCTACACAATCCCCTCACTAACTGGTCTACTGGTGCCATCATGGGCTGGAGCCCATTCTGCCACGCCCATTGCCTGAAGTCAGCACAACCTGCCCCGGGACGTCTTCCTGGGGGCTAGGAAGGTGCCCCGGACTTCTCCGCCATTCCCGCGGATTACCAAGATCTCCGGGAGGTGTTCAGCAAGGCCCGGTCCACTTCGTTCCCGCTGCACTGACCTTATGACTGTGGGATTGACTTTCTCCCTAGCACGACTCCGCCCCGGGGATGACTGTACTCTCTGTCAGGACCAGAGACCAAGGCGATGGAGACCTACATTGGGGACTCCCTTGCTGCAGGATTCATCCATCCTTCTTCTTCTCCCGCCGGCGCAGGGTTCTTCTTTGTGAAGAAGAAGGAGAAGACACTGCGCTCGTGCATCTTTCTACTGGGGTCTCAACGACATAACGGTGAAGGACCGCTACCCGCTAACACTCATCTCCTCTGCCTTCGAGCCACTCCAGGGGGCCACCGTGTTATCCAAGATGGATCTATGGAACGCCTACCACCTGGTGAAGATATGGGAAGGGGACGAGTGGAAGACAACCTTTAACACGGCCACCGGTCACTACGAGTATCTGGTCATGCCATTTGGCCCTACCAACGCCCCTGCTGTGTCCCAGGCTCTGGTCAATGATGTTCTCCATGACATGTTGAACCGGTTCATCTTTGTCTACCTAGATGACATCCTCATATTTTCCTGTTCCACCTAAGAACATGTGTTCAACGTCCGACAGGTTCTCCAATGCCTGTTGAAGAACCAGCTGGTTTTAAAAGTAGAGAAGTGCAAGTTCCATTGTTCCACCATCCCTTTTCTGGGTTTCATCATTGCTGCAGGGAGTGTGCAAATGGATCCCGGGAAGTTGAGAGCGGTGGTGGATTGGCCTCGGCCTACTTCCAGGGTGCAGCTGCAACACTTCCTGGGGTTCGCCAACTTCTATCACCGCTTTATCCGGGGTTAGAGCACCCTGGGTTCCAACCCTGTCCGCACTCACCTCACCCAAGGTTCCGTTCGCGTGGTCTCCAGCTGCTGACCAGGCATTCCGGGACCTCAAACATCGCTTCACCACAGCTCCCATCTAGGTTCATCCGGACCCTTCCCGTCAGTTTGTTTTGGGGGCCGATGCTTCTGATGTCAGAGTGGGGGCGGTCCTGTCCCAGCGTTCTGCCCTGGACCTCAAGCTACATCCCTGCGCCTTATTCTCCCACTGCCTCAATGCCACAGAAAATAACTACGGTGTGGGGAATCGTGAGCTTCTCGCGATGAAGATGTCGTTAGAGGAATGTAGGTACTGGCTGCAGAGGGCGGAACACCCATTCATCGTGTGGACCGACCACAAGAACCTGGAGTATCTCCACACCGCCAAGCGGCTAAACTCCAGGCAAGCCAGATGGGCTCTGCTGTTCACATGATTCAACTTCTCCCTCTCGTACTGGCCCGAGAATGTCAAACCGGATGCACTGTCCCACCGCTATAACCCCACGGATACTATCCCGGAGCCCGAGACCATCCTTCCCACCTCGTGCCTGGTGAGGGCACTCAACTGAGGTATAAGGAAACAGGTCCGGGAGACGCAGCGGTCTCGGCCGAACCTTAGGGGGGCTCTGTCTGCTCTGCGGTCCTGGAGTGGGCCCATTCCTCCAGGCTTGCCTGCCACCCGGGCTCCCGTTGGACCCTGGCCTTCGTGCGACAACGCTTTTGGTGGCCTACGATGGGTCCAGATGTCGCAGCGTTTGTCTCCGCCTGCACGGTCTGTGCTCAGAATAAGACTCCTCGGCAAGCTCCGGCTGGTCTTCTGCAACCACTGTCTGTCCCTCACCATCCCTGGTCCCACATATCCTGGAGCCAGCAGCTGGTGTGGGTCGAGTACGCCTGCAACACCCTTCCCTGCTCTGCCATAGGCAGTTGGAGTGTTCCCTGGGGTATCAGCCCCCGCTCTTCCCAGAGCAGGAGGCAGAGGCCGGCGTACCTTCTGCTCAGATGTTTGTCCGCCGCTGTCATTGTACCTGGAGGAGAGCCCGGTAGCCACTCCTAAAGACCTCCTCCAGGTATTGAATAAGAGTTGGGAGAGATTACATTAAATGGAGAGTGAGAGAGAAAGGTTGAGAGAGGGAAAGAGAGAGGGGGGGGGTGTCCAGACTGTTTTAAGACTCTTGCTTTGACCACAAGACGACAAAAGACAAAGACAACAGTTATGAGCTTGAACATAACAGTATGCCAGTGGAAGGGAGGACAGCAGGTGAGCTAACTATGGTTTGTGACTATTATGATTTCCCGTTGTAGCCAATTAAGTTGAAGCAATTACAAGGCACAAGGCAATTACAGAAGCTAAACAATCTCTCCAAAAATAAATATGTGTTGACAGGGGTCTTTACGTCAACATAATTTTGTTTAAACGTATTTCTAATACCTTTTAAGATGGAAAATGGTTGAAAAATGTATTTCTGTCTTAATTTCCCCAAAATATTGACTCTTAGCTTTCATTTGTCACCCAATTTGATGTGCTTCTATGAACTTCACGTTGGTGCTCATGGGTCCTTTTACATGGAAATACCCTTCTCCTTTGTGCGTCTGTAACTTTCTCACTCATCATTATTCATGATTCATTCAGGATTATCCGTAATCATGGTAGCATCCACAGTAAAGTGTTTAGAAACATATTCTATTCTTATTTACAATACAAGTGACTCCAAAATGAAGCAATACATTATTTACCATTAATTTCTATTGGGCATAAAATAATATGAAACAGAACCAAAATAAAAAGCAAATGCGTCCAACCAATTTGTAGAGTCACAAGCTTGATGTAGTCATTGCGTGCTATGAATATAGGAACAAATACTTAACTTTACCTACTTTAAAACACATATAGTGCATTCGGAAAGTATTCAGACCCCTTGACATTTCCCACATTTCTTACATTACAGCCATATTCTAAAATTGATTCAATAAAAAAACATCTCATCAATCTACACACAATACCCTATAACAGAACGAAAACAGATTTTATAAATGTTAGCAAATGTATTAAAAAATAATAACAGAAATACCCTATTACATAAGTATTCAGAACATTTGCTAAGAGACTCGAAATTGAGCTCAGGCTCTTCCTGTTTACATTGTTCACCCTTGAGATGTTTCTACAACTTGATTTGAGTCCACCTGTGGTAAATTCAATTGATTGGAAATTATTTGGAAAGGCACACACCTGTCTATATAAGTTTCCACAGTTAACTGTGCATGTCAGAGCAAAAAACCAAGCCCATTTTTCAGCGGCAGGGACTGGGAGACTAGTCAAGATTGAGGAAAAGATGAATGTACAGAGAGATTCTTGATGAAAACCTGCTCCAGAGCGCTCAGGACCTCAGACGGGGGCAAACGTATACCTTCCAACAGGACAACGACACTAAGCACACAGCCAAGACAACACAGGAGTGACTTCGGGACAAGTCTCTGAATGTTCTTGAGTTGGCCATCCAGAGCCCGGACTTGAACCCGAACAAACATCTCTGGAGAGACCTGAAAATAGCTGTGCAGCGACGCTCCCCATCCAACTGACAGAGCTTGAGAGGATCTGCAGAGAAGAATGGGAGAAACTCCCCAAATACAGGTGTGCCAAGATCGTTGCATCATATCCCAGACTTGAGGCTGTAATCGCTGCCAAAGGTGCTTCAACCAAGTACTGAGTAAAGGGTCTGAATACTTTTGTAAATGGAATATTTATAAATTTTTACATTTTACATTTTTTCAGAAAAAACTGTTTTTGATTTGTTATTAAGGGGTATTGTGTGTAGATTGATGAAGGGGGGAAAAACAATTAAATCTATTTTAGAATAAGGCTGTAACGTAACAAAATGTGGAAAAGGTCAAGGGGTCTGAATAAGTGTTTAAGTGAATTTCTCCCAATATTTTTGTCCCCTAAAATGGGGGGGACTATGAACAAAAAGTTCTGTAATTTCTAAACGGTTCACCCGATATAGATGAAAATACCCTCAAATTAAAGGTTCAACCTCATAGTCACTGTATCATTTTATATTCAAAGTGCTGGAATACAGAGCCAAAACAACAACAAAATTGTCTCAATTATTTTGGAGCTCACTGTATGTGTTAATATTAACCATGAGCAGCATGAACTGTGCAACTTATGTCTTATATTTATCATATGACGCACCGCCGGGTACCATTGCTTGAGGCAAGATGAGCTGTCATCTTGGTATATGGGAATAGTCTAGTTATCTAACTAAGCAGTACGAACCCAGCCGCCCTAGAGACGTCCATCATTTATGTCCAAATACCTCCTTTTTGTTCGTGCGTTTAGTTCACAAATCCAAATTCACAAGGCGCAGGCACTTAGTCCAGACGAAAAGTCAAAACAGTTCCATTACAGTTTGTAGAAACATGTCAAACGATGTATAGAATCAATCTTTAGGATGTTTTTATCATAAATCTTCAATAATATTCCTACCAGACAATTCCTTTGTCTTTAGAAATGAAAGGGAACGCAGCTCGCTCTCACGGCTGTGCGCGTGACGTAGCTCATGGCATTCTGCCATACCCCTTAGTCAAACAGCTCTTATTCGCTCCCCCTTCACAGTAGAAGCCTGAAACAAGGTTCTAAAGACTGTTGACATCTAGTGGAAGCCTTAGGAAGTGCAATCGGACCAAATGTACACTGTATCTTGGATAGGCATATACTTGAAAATCTACAAACCTCAGATTTCCCACTTCCTGGTTGGAATTTTATCAGGTTTTTGCCTGCCATATGAGTTCTGTTATACTCACAGACATCATTCAAACAGTTTTAGAAACTTCAGAGTGTTTTCTATCCAAATCTACTAATAATATGCATATCTTAGCTTCTGGGCCTGAGTAGCAGGCAGTTTACTCTGGGCACATTTTTCACCTGAACGTGAAAATAGCACCCCCAGCCATAGTTTAAGGAATATGACCCAGCCAACCGCCATTAGCGGTGCAAGGGTAAAATCACTGGGGAAGCCTCTGCTTAGTCTGATACAGTGACAGCAAAAAGATACCAAAAACAATTTATTCCAACAAACGTAAGCTAAACATAATGTGGCTGTCCATGGTTCTGATTTCTGTGTGTGTGCGTGCGCGTTCGTGCAAGTACAAAAACATGTTGACTCGCCCTATTTGTAGAGAAACGCCATCCTCCATGTCGATGAAACGGTCACTCTGTCATACAGTACACACTTTTATTTTTTGTTGTCCTAAGCTACCTGGCTAAAATGCTTGCTCACTAGCCTAACTTCCATTCACGGGCAACTTTAGCTAGTTAACATTAGCCTTCTATATCTAGCTACAGTGCCTCCGGAAAGTATTCAGACTCCTTGACTTTTCCACATTTTGTTACATTACAGCCTTATTCTAAAATGTATTAAATTGTTTCCTTCTCTCATCAATCTATACACAATACCCCATAATGACAAAGCAAAAACAGGTTTTTAGAAATGTATGCAAATAGATTAAAATATAAAACTTAAATATCACATTTACATAAGTATTCAGACCCTTTACTCAGTACTTTGTTAAAGCACCTTTGGCAGCGATTACAGCCTCGAGTCTTCTTGGCTATGACGCTACATGCTTTGCACACCTGTATTTGGGGAGTATCTCCCATTCATCTCTGCAGATCCTCTCAAGCTCTGTCAGGTTGGATGGGGAGTGTTGCTCCACAGCTATTTTCAGGTCTCTCCAGAGACTTTCGATTGGGTTCAGGTCCGGGCTCTGGCTGGGCTATTCAAGGACATTCCGAGACTTGTCCCAAAGCGACTCCTGTGTTGTCTTGACTGTGTGCTTAGAATTGTTGTCCTGTTGGAAGATTAACCTTCACCCCAGTCTGAGTTCCTGAGGTTTTCATGTACTTTGCTCCATTCATCTTTGTCTCGATCCTGACTAGTCTCCCAGTCCCTGCCGCCGAAAAACATCCCCACAGCATAGGGATGGTGTCAGGTTTCTTCCAGATGTGACGCTTGTCATTCAGGCGAAAGTGGTCAATCTAGGTTTCATCAGACCAGAGAATCTAGGGCCTCCTGAGTGGCGCAGTGGTCTAAGGCATCGCAGTGCTGGCTGTGCCAATAGAGATCCTGGTTAGAGTCCAGGCTCTGTCGCAGCTGGCTGCAACCGGGAGAGACCCATGGGGCGGTGCACAATTGGCCCAGCATTGTTCGGGTTAAGGAAGGGTTTAGCTGACAGGGATGTTCTTGTCCCATCGTACACTAGCGACGCCTGTGGCGGGCCGGGCGCAATGCACGCTGACACGGTCGTCAGGTGTACGGTGTTGCCTCCGACACATTGGTGCGGCTGGCTTCCGGGTTAAGTAGGCATTGTGTCAAGAAGCAGTGCGGCTCGGCTGTGTTGTGATTCGGAAGATGCACGGCTCTCGACCTTCGCCTCACCGTACGGGAGTTGCAGCAATAGGACAAGACTGTAACTACCAATTGAGGAGAAATATTAAAAAAGACCAGAGAGTCTTGTTTCTCATGGTCTGAGAGTCTTTAGGTGCATTTTGTCAAACTCCAAGCGGGCTGTCATGTGCCATTTACTGAGGAGTGGCTTCCATCTGGCCACACTAACATAAAGACCTGATTGGTGGAGTGCCGCAAAGATGGTTGTCCTTCTGGAAGGTTTTCCCATCTCCACAGAGGAACTCTAGAGTGCTGTCAGATTGACCGTTGGTTTCTTGGTATCCTCCCTGACCAAGGCTGGTATCCTCCCTGACCTACCCCGATTACTAAGTTTGGCCGGGTGGACAGCTCTAGGAAGAGTCTTGGTGATTCCAAACTTCTTCCATTTAAGAATTATGGAGGCCACATGTGTTCTTGGTCACCCTCAATGCTCCAGAAATGTTTTGGTACCTTTCCCTAGATCTGTGCCTCGACATAATCCTGTCTCAGGGCTCTACGGACAATTCCTTCGACCTCATGGCTCTGTTTTTGCTCTGACATGCACTGTCAACAGTGGGACCTTATTTAGACAGGTGTGTGCCTTTCCAAATCATGTCCAATCAATAGAATTTACCACAGGCGGACTCCAATCAAGTTGTAGAAACATCTCAAGGATGATCAATGGAAACAGGATGCAACTGAGCTCAATTTCGAGTCACATAGCAAAGGGTCTCAATACTTATGTAATAGGGTATTTCTGTTTTCTATTTTGAAATAGATTTGCAAAAAATTCTAAAAACCTGTTTTCACTTTGTCATTACAGGGTATTGTGTGTAGATTTCTGAGAGAAAAAATGTTTCTAATCAAATTTAGAATAAGGATGTAACGTAACAAAATGTGGAAAAAGTACTTTCAGACCCCTTGACTTCCCTTCAATGTGACTGGGTGGCAACAATGTCTGTCATACTTGTTTGGACCAGACAGCATCAGATAGATGGCCTCCACTTAGAGAGACAGAGGGGGGTTGTTTCACTTGCTCAGAGGCGTTCTCATGTGAGATACATTCAGCCTCTTGCGATTTGAAGAACAATTATGAAACACAGAGAGACAAAATATCTTTATTTTCATTGTATTTTTCTCACTTTTTTGGGGAAGCCTGGCTTCTCTTGGCATCCATGAATACATGCCACTGCCAACCACCTCAAGCTATATGCAATGCACTTTATATCAAGTAACCAGCAAAGACGGCAACATGTAGGCTAACGCAGTCATCACAAAATTAATGTGGCATGGTACTGGCAGGTAAACTCATGTAGGCACCACAATCTCAGAATCAATCAAATGTAACATCGTATTAGCAGAGGATCATGGGCCCATGATTTTTAGGGTGAAGCCGGGACTGATTGAGAAGCAGTAGCAGCGCCGATGCAGAATTGGGTGGCCCATAGCTCAGAGCAAGCCGGCAGCGCTGACGAAGGAATCAGAGCTGTGATGAGTTCCAGTATCTTGTCATTAGTTGCCAGCATCAATGTTGAACAGAGGTTCACCAGGTACTGCCCATGCTCAGCATGCAGATAGCGTAACTTGTTAGAGAGGACAAAGCAGTTTAAGTTCTGGTGATAATTGCTGTTCCATAGTAATTATTTTATCTAACGGTGTATGAGATTACGGTTAACATGTGAGTGTCCATAATGCAAACAGAACTTATGAGATCATGCAAGATTAAAGTGAACGAACATTTTGTGTATTTCACTCTGAAAAAAACATAAAGCCATCCTACCGCCTCTGGAGAAGTGTAATGTAAACCCAACACAGTTGCTTTAACGTGAACTCAAACTTGTGCTACTGAGAGAGGAGAGATACTCTTTGATTATAATGTCGGTTACTTCTCCATAGGCGATGAAGAGTAGGCGGACAGATGTATTCCTGAGCAGACTGCATGCCGAAGGGTCCTGACACCCAATATGAACTGAATCTCTGCTATCGGACCATGATTAGAAAGGCTGCATTTGCCTGACTGAAATTGGAACTGAAAAGGCATACATGGTTATATAACAGAAGACATTGTACTGAGAGAAGAGCAGACCAGTGGTGTGAAGTACTAGTTCTAGTAAAGTACAAGTAAAAATACTTTAAAGTAATACTTAATTCGTTTTTGGGGTATCTGTACTCTATTTTATTATTTAAATTGTTGATAACTTTTACTTTTACTTCACTACATTCTTAAAGGAAATAATATAATTTTTACTCCATACATTTTCCCTGACACCCAAAAGTACTGCTTACATTTTGAACGATTAGCATGACAGGAATGGCCCAATTCACAGACTAATCAAGAGAACATCCATGGTCATCCCTACTGCCTCTTATCTGGCGGACTCAAAAACACAAATACTTTGTTTGTAAATGTTGTCTGAGTGTAGGAGTGTGCCCCTGGCAATCCATAACTTCAATAATTGTTAAATAAATCGTGCCGTTTGGCTTGCTTAATATAAGGAATTAGAAATTATTTTATTTACTTTTGATACTTAAGTATATTTTAAGTAGTATTTTACTGCGTGACTTTCACTTTTACTTGAGTAATTTTCTATGAAGGTATCTTTTCTTTCACTCAAGAATGACAATTGCTACAGAGCGACACAGATCAGCCATGAAATACCATCACATAGCATAAAACAACATACAGTACTACTAACAAACCCAACAAAACCAGAACTAAACGTTAGCTACATAACCACCTGTACTATCTAAATAGCCTATTATCCTACTGATACTGCTCAGCTAATGCATCTGCAGCATGCACAGCATGCACTGTAAGAGTGACATAATAATTGAAAACTTAGACCTACAAACTAATGTACCTGACCTTAAGCTTATGTCTAACGTTATATGTTGGTAAGCCATGATAGAAGAATAGATGACGACCTGATAAAGCGAGAAAAAGACCCCATAGATTTCTAGAATCAACCTGCATATAAGAGTGTCTGAAATTAGCTCTATAACAGACGTTTCCTTTAGGGGCAATGGCGCTTGATCGCCAGCAGTTGATCACTATGTGGGTGTTTAGCAAGCCCACCGTATGCTAGGTAATGCTAATATCAACATACCATCCAACACGGCTGAAACTATAGCGAGCCTTGATGGTAATCGCACAGCTATCGAGTGTCAGCTGCCCCACTAAGGTCCAAGGTGATAACTTTAAATCTGAGGAATAAAGGTTCTGTGAATATATGCTTAATGATGGAAAAACCAAGTAATGTTTAGCCGACGACAGACACCATCCGAATAGGCAAAGATATGACATTGGTCGACTGCTGATCAGCGCATATAGCGGACCACAGCATTTGGGCCAGCACAATGATGGTTGATATGAGTCATGCTCAGCTAAAGTGACTGTAGCAGATTGAGCTGCATCAGTGTATAAACTGCCTTGCATACACACAATGTACAAGCATGCATGATAATGCACGCAAACTTGCTTTCTACTATCCTAAAATATAGTACACAGAAGATATTGCCTAACCTTATGCGTATGATCACTACATTGAGAATGAAAGATGACAGAACAAATTCATAGATAACTGCAAGAATACATGTTTTATCCTGGAAGGGGTAATCAGGGATAAACCAAGAGAGATTATTCCACCACTATTAGATAACTAGCTTGGGAGAATCTGGAGAAAGTGACCTTTAAATGTAAAAGACAGCTATGGATGACAGTAAAACCCCATAATGTTTTAGTAGGCTAAATAAGATTAATCCCTATTAATCCCCCAAAGGGGAAATTGATTTCACCAGCCAATAAATGCATCACAATGAATGCACAAAAAAAACATCCAAAGACTAACAGACACTAAAAGCAGCACATCATCAATGAACGTAAAAATGAAGTCTTCATTTTAAAAGCCTCACAGCATGTGGGTAAAGATCTGCGAAAACATTTGCTTTGCACCTGGGTAAAATTGTGTGTGCTGTTGTTCTGCTATGCTCCAAGCAGATGCTGTGGAAGGGGTAGCTAGGGTTGACCTCTAAGTCACCACGACCTCACCGTGTGCTCTTGGAAATAGCAATAATAGCAAACATGCTATAACGAATGTATGCAGATGATACAGAACAGAACAGCCAAGGCATGAATTAGCACAAGCAGCAGCAGGATGTGTGAGCAGAACCAGTCAGCCTAAATAGACCTCCAAATAAGGTAGGCTTGACTGTTACTAGCATCTAATTGGTGCAAGCTCAGCTGATGCGGGCACTCGGGTTCCCTTTCTTAACTGGCTTTGCTTTATTCTATGTGGTCTGGAAGGGGTTTGAACCCACAACTACCATATTACAACTACAGCAGCACTCTGAGATATGAGCCTAACTGTGATGGAGAATATAACTTTAGGGGGCAGAAAGGGTAGAAGATGGTTGGGGAGAGGAGAGATAGAATGAGAGTTTGGAGAGAGTGGGAGATGAAACTTAAGAAAGGAAAGAGGTGAAAATAAAAAGAAGGACCTTCACTCGAAAATAAGTATCAGCGTTATCTAATAATCAAACAAGTAAAACAATGATCTGTTGACATCAAGGCAATATATCACAACTTATATGAGCGACAAATCCCCAAAATATCCAATTCAAATCAGGAGATATCAGATTTCACATGCAAATATTGCCTATACAATAACTATTTCTAAGTCTTATTATTATCTTCTCATTGCATTCATATTGAATATTCTTCGCTGTATATATTTCTTTATCTGGTGAACACTTCTTTGTGTGGTGAAAGGCCCTAGCGTTCCCCCAGCCCCCTGTCACTCACAGCAGCCTTTATCAGATTACCTGGAGGCCTCTAAAGCTTGGAGCACTAGGCTGAAACAGATTCTGCTTATTCAGCTATTACATAAAGCTGGCTCCCCTGTCCACACCAATTTATGCCTGCTCTTTTTAGATTTTTTTTCTCTTAAATCAGTTCATATTTGGAAGAAAGTGTGGCAATGACAATTTTGTTTGATTCATTCCCAATAATTTCATGTGACATCATATGTATACTGATTACATCTTCAACACCACATAATTAGAGATGTTAGGATAATAATGATTAATATAGACCATTAATATACAAATAAAGCCTCTGTTGCTCTAATAAACACTTAACCCTAAAGAGTATATCCCCTGCTATTAGCCAATAGAAACGCATTGAATAACGGATTCACTACATGGGGGGGACTACAACAGATAGTCCCCCCCAAAAAAGGAAGTTTGTTCTGAAGTGTCTGTCCTATATCTGAGAGATATTAGAAAGATCAGGAAACCATATCAACTCAGCAAAAAAATAATAGTCCTCTCACTGTCAACTGCGTTTATTTTCAGCAAACTTATCATGTGTAAATATTTGTATGAACATAACAAGATTCAACAACTGAGACATACACTGAACAAGTTACACAGACTAACAGGAATGGAATAATGTGTCCCTGAACAAAGGGGGGGGGGGGGGGGGGGGGGTCATTATCAAAATTAACAGTCAGTATCTGGTGTGGCCACCAGCTGCATTAAGTACTGCAGTGCATCTCCTCCTCATGGACTGCACCAGATTTGCCAGTTCTTGCTGTGAGATGTTACCTCACTCTTCCACCAAGGCACCTCCAAGTTCCCGGACATTTCTGGGGGGAATGGCCCTAGCCCTCACCCTCTGATCCAACAGGTCCCAGATGTGAGATCCGGGCTCTTCGCTGGCTATGGCAGAACACTGACATTCCTGTCTTGCAGGAAATCACGCACAGAATGAGCATTATGGCTGGTGGCATTGTCATGCTGGAGGGTCATGTCAGGATGAGCCTGCAGGAAGGGTACCACATGAGGGAGGAGGATGTCTTCCCTGTAATGCACAGCACTGAGAGTGACACACCGCCCCAGACCATGACGGATCCTCCACCTCCAAATCGATCCTGCTCCAGAGTACAGGCCTCGGTGTAACGCTCATTCCTCGACGATAAACGCAAATCCGACCATCACCTCTGGTGAGACAAAACTGTGACTCGTCAGTGAAGAGCATTTTTTGCCAGTCCTGTCTGGTCCAGCTACGGTGGGTTTGTGCCCATAGGCGACATTGTTTCCGTTGATGTCGGGTGAGGACCTGCCTCTCTCAGCCTATTGCGGACAGATGGAGCGATTGTGCGTTCCTGGTGTAACTCGGGTTGTTATTGTTGCCGTCCTGTACATGTCCCGCAGGTGTGATGTTTGGATGTACCGATCCTGTGCAGGTGTTGTTACACGTGGTCTGCCACTGTGAGGACAATCAGCTGTCCGTCCTGTCTCCCTGTAGCGCTGTCTTAGGCATCTCATAGTACGGACATTGCAATTTATTGCCCTGGCCACATCTGCAGTCCTCATGACTCCTTGCAGCATGCCTAAGGCACATTCACACAGATGAGCAGGGACCCTGGGCATCTTTATTTTGGTGTTTTTCAGAGTCAGTAGAAAGGCCTCTTTAGTGTCCTAAGTTTTCATAACTGTGACCTTAATTGCCTACTGTCTGTAAGCTGTTAGTGTCTTAATGACAGTTTCACATGTGCATGGTTCATTAATTCTTTATGGTTCATTGAACAAGCATGGGAAACAGTGTTTAAACCTTTTACAATGAAGATCTGTGAAGTTATTTGGATTTTTACGAATTATCTTTGAAAGACAGGGTCCTGAAAAAGTGATGTTTATTTTTTTGCTGAGTTTATATATATATATATATATACTGTATATATTTACATGTATCTATCCCCTTATTTTAGGCATTAAACTAGCTCCATATATACTTCCATTTATTTTTTTAACTTGTAGCAGGGACCTTCAGACAAGTCTTGTGAGGCTTGTATTAGCGTGTAGCCCAAACCGTGCAGGCGCTACAGACAGACGTTGGCAGAAGAGGCTGTATGACTTCAGACGAGTCTTGTGAGGCTTTGTGTTCATAAGAGTCTTTCATCTTTCAATGAAGTGGTCATAATAGTTTGTAAGCCCAACCGTTCGGACGCTATAGACGTTTTTCGTGAGAAGACCGATTTTCAGGATGTCTCATGGTCTGTCAAACACCGTTCTAGCTCTGCCACCTTTCAAGGTAGATGCGGAAGGGCGATATCTTCGTATGCGGTGGATTAAAAGGCGCAGCCCATGCAACAACAAAAAAAGATCTCTAGCTTAAACAGAATGATTTTGATGGGGATTTTTTTATTACGTTAATTAGATTTCCACAGGGGCACAGAAATTGTAGGCCAAGGGTTAAAACTTCTTGCCACTATAGGGGGTGCTGTTTCGCATTAGCATAATTTCCTCTACAGATTAAACGGCTTCCTACTCAATTCTTGCTCGTACAATATGCATATTATTATTATTATTGGATAGAAAACACTCTCTAGTTTCTATAGCCGTTGGAATTTTGTCTCTGAGTGAAACAGAACTCAATCTACAGCACTTTTCATGATAGGGAGTCAGATTTCAGACATCTTGGCCCCTGATCTGGAGTCAGTTTAAAGGTCCGTGTAAATGCTATGGAGAAACAGACACTTCTTACGTCTTCCCCTGGATGTCAGTACGTGATGACGCTTTGAATGGAGTCGATTGCGCAATCAGGGGCTGTATAAAACAGCAAATACCGGAAGTAGCTTCCCTTTGCTGCCTGCGCCTGGCGCACGAAGGACGTCGGACTCGCCTCCTTCCAAGCTTTTGTTTAGCCAGTAATATTTCTCTGGTCATGTTTTTACTCGTTAGAGGTGTTAAAAACATCATAAGGTAGTTAATTTAAACCGTTTTATAGCAATTTATATCCGTTTAGTGCGATTTTGAGGCATTTATTTCTGAGACACTTTGAACCGCTGGGCACGTTTCCAGTTCATGCCGAACGTTAGTGGGCATTTCCACATGGCAAGAGGACAGCTTTCGACCAAAAGACGATTAGACCCAAGAAATGATTCTTTGCCCAAGATTCTGATGGAAGAACA
Organism: Salvelinus namaycush; assembly: GCF_016432855.1. Taxonomy (NCBI): domain Eukaryota; kingdom Metazoa; phylum Chordata; class Actinopteri; order Salmoniformes; family Salmonidae; genus Salvelinus; species Salvelinus namaycush. The sequence continues at coordinate 16,560,573 of NC_052325.1, forward strand.
GCTCACAGTAAGAACAATTTATGATGATAAATCGTGTTTCTGTTGAAAAATGTTAAACGCTTATGCCGCCATTTTGTTTTGTATAGCTTCGCTTGGCGCAACCTGTATTGAAAAGTAAGGATAATTTAAAAAATGTAAATCAGCGATTGCATTAAGAACTAATTTGTCTTTCGATTCCTGTCAACCCTTTATTTTTTAGTCAAGTATATGATTAGCTTTTGATTAAACTAGATCACTCAAAGATGGCGACCGACATTTCCAGGCTTGTTTTGCTACTATTTTCATTGTATAACCACGTTTTTTTATGGCTAAATATGCACATTTTCGAACAAACTCTATATGTATGTTGTAATATGATGTTACAGGAGTGTCATCGGAAGAATTCTGAGAAGGTTAGTGAAAAAATTAATATATTTTGGCGATGATAACGATATCGCTCTCTTTGGCTTGAATTCATGCTGGGGTAACGTTTGCATATGTGGTATGCTAATATAACGATTTATTGTGTTTTCGCCGTAAAACACTTAGAAAATCTGAAATGTTGTCTGAATTCACAAGATCTGTGTCTTTCCATTGCTATGTGCTGTGTATTTTTAAGAAATGTTTTATGATGAGTAAATTGGTAATACAAGTTGCTCTCTGTAGTAATTCTAGTCGCTTTGGTGAGATTTGTGATGGTGGCTGCAATGGCAAACTATGATTTATACCTGAAATATGCACATTTTTCTAACAAAACCTATCCTATACCATAAATATGTTATCAGACTGTCATCTGATGAGGTTTTTTCTTGGTTAGTGGCTATCAATATCTTAGTTTAGCCGAATTGGTGATAGCTACTGGTGGAGAGAAAAAATGGTGGACAAAGAAAAATGGTGTCTTTTGCTAACGTGTTTAGCTAATAGATTTACATATTGTGTCTTCCCTGTAAAACATTTTAAAAATCTGAAATGGTGGCTTTATTCACAAGATCTGTATCTTTCATTAGGTGTCTTGGACTTGTGATATAATGATATTTAGATGCTACTATTTAATTGTGACGCTATGCTAGCGATGCTAATCAGTGTGGGGGCGGGTGGGGGGTGATCCCGGATCCGGGGTTGAGGCTCGTTAGAGGTTAAGAGCTGGAGCTAATTAATAATTTCACATAAAGTATCAAATGTTACGGTGGATATTGACTTGTTTGTTATATCAGCTCTTTGTGCTAACACAGTGATTTCTCAGTCATTGATATCTATCTCATTAGCTGTCTCGCTCCTGCATTTCACAAATAAGGCTTCAGACTCTCTTCCTGTGCCCTAACTGATCTTCATTAGTTTCAAGTGTGTGCTCTATGCAAATATCACAGAGTAAGTTAAAAAGATTTATAATGACATAGTACTCTTTGTGCCAATGAAATAGAGGAGCATTGTCGTTGGTTTGTGCTGTGGTGGAGATCTTTGTGGGCTATACTCGGCCTTGTCTCAGGATTGTAAGTTGGTGGTTGAAGATATCCCTCTAGTGGTGCGGGGGCTGTGCTTTGGCAAAGTGGCTGGGGTTATATCCTTCCTGTTTGGCCCTGTCCGGGGTATCATCAGATGGGGCCACAGTGTCTCCTGACCCCTCCTGTCTCAGCCTCCAGTATTTATGCTGCAGTAGTTTATGTGTCGGGGGGCTAGGGTCAGTTGGTTATATCTGGAGTACTTCTCCTGTCTTATCCGGTGTCCTGTGTGAATTTAAGTATGCTCTCTCTAATTCTCTCCTTCTCTCTTTCTTTCTCTCTCTCGGAGGACCTGAGCCCTAGGACCATGCGTCAGGACTACCGGGCATGATGACTCCTTGCTGTCCCCAGTCCACCTGGCCTTGCTGCTGTTCCAGTTTCAACTGTTCTGCCCGCGGCTATGGAACCCTGACCTGTCCACCGGACGTGCTACCTGTCCCAGACCTGCTGTTTTCAACTCTCTAGAGACCGCAGGAGCGGTAGAGATACTCTTAATGATCGGCTATGAAAGGCCAACTGACATTTACTCCTGATTATTATTTGACCATGCTGGTCATTTATGAACATTTGAACATCTTGGCCATGTTCTGTTATAATCTCCACCCGGCACAGCCAGAAGAGGACTGGCCACCCCTCATAGCCTGGTTCCTCTCTAGGTTTCTTCCTAGGTTTTGGCCTTTCTAGGGAGTTTTTCCTAGCCACTGTGCTTCTACACCTGCATTGCTTGCTGTTTAGGGTTTTAGGCTGGGTTTCTGTACAGCACTTCGAGATATTAGCTGATGTACGAAGGGCTATATAAAAAAAAAAAAAAAAAAAAAAAAAAAATATAAGCAAGATAACTGAAGCTAATTAGTGATACAATATGTTTTGTGAATACTGCAAAAACACAAATACATTTCCCTGTGACCTGAGGAACACACTGTTCTCTGTGGAATGGCTTTTCTCTGAACAAAGGTTGTTGTGAATATGATGACAGTAATTGTGGTTCAGAATGGAAGATACTTTTTCAGGCAATTTTTCCATTCTCATACACCTTGTGAACTGTTTGTGTCATACTATGTGAGTCAGTGTATGAGTGTTTATGCATGTGTGCATTTGTGGGTGTATATGTGTATGCATATGTCTGTTTATGTGTGTATATTTGTGTGTTTGTGTTTGGCTAGAATGCTAATTAGAACCCTCTAATTAGCATTCCGCAAACCTTGTTAAAGTTAGCTGAGATGTGTTTGGGATACCAGGTGTGTTCATGTATTTTCAGGTGCACTGAGCAGAGTAAGAAAAGGTCACACATGCTCCCCTGGCATTCTACAGGATCCCTTGTCATCCCCCTCACCACACCCCTCACCCCTGTCTGTCCCCAAACTGTTTCCCCCAGAGCCCTGACAGATTCTACAGGAAAAGACACACACAAACACACAATCACACACATAAAAGCACACACATGTCAGATGGTTCTAGAGGACCTACAGTGCCTTAAAGTTTGAGTTTGTTTGTTTGAGTTTATTTTTATTTTTACAGGGACAGTGCACATTAATCAACGTTTCAGTAAAAGGGCCGGTTTTAGCCAGCCGGCTAATTTTCAACTGCAATCCCTGGGCAGGTTATTAAAAACAATTACAATATAGACAATCATTGAGCAGTGAGCACACGCAGAGCAACATAGGACAAGCAAGACATAGCATACAGACAGAGCAACATAGGACAAGCAAGACGTAGCATACAGACAGAGCAACATAGGACAAGCAAGGCGTAGCATACAGACAGAGCAACATAGAACAAAAAGCAGCAAGACAAAATTCATAAAAACAACAAAATATTCATACCCCTTGACCTATTCCACAGTTTGTTGTTTTACAGCCTCAATTCAAAATTGATGAAACGTATGTTTTTCACCCGTCTACACTCAATAACCCATCATGACAAAGTGAACATATGTTTTTAGAAATGTGTGCAAATCTATTGACAATTAAATACAGAAATATATAATTTACGTAAATATTCACACCCCTGAGTCATTACATGTTAGAGTCTCATTTGGCACTGATTACAGCTGTGAGTCTTTCTGTGTCTCTAAGAGCTTTGCACACCTGGATTGTACAATGTTTGCACATTATTATTTTTTAATTCTTCAAGCTCTGTCAAGTTGGTTGTTGATCATTGCTAGACAGACTTTTTCAAGTCTTGCCATAAATTTTCAAGACAATTTAAGTCAAAACTGTAACTAGGCCACTCAGGAACAGTCAATGTCATCTTGGTAAGCATCTCTAGTGTATATTTGGCCTTGTGTTTTAGGTTTTTGGTATTGGTATTTTATTAGGATCCCCATTAGCTGTTGCCCAAAGCAGCAGCTACTCTTCCTGGTGTCCACACAAAACATGAAACATTACATAATACAGAACATGACTAGACAACAGCTCAAGGACAGAACTACATAATATATTTTTTATATTACAAAAGGCACACATAGCCTACATATCAATACATACACACAAACTATCTAGTTGCTCTAATTGCTCTATATAATACTGTAGACTTTCTTGAATTTGTTCTGGATTTGGGGACTGTGAAAAGATCCCCGATGGCATGTCTGGTGGGGTAAGTGTGTGTGTCAGAGCTGTGTGTAAGTTGACTATGCAAACTATTTGGTATTTTCAACACATTAATGTTTCTTATAAAAAGAAGAAGTGATGCAGTTAGTCTCTCCTCAACTCTTAACCAAGAAAGACTGGCATGCATAGTATTTATATCAGCCCTCATTACAATTAAGAGCAAGACGTGCCGCTCTGTTCTCGGCCAGCTGCATCTTAACTAAGTCTTTCCTTGCAGCACTCGACCACACGACTGGACAACAATCAAGATAAGACAAAACTAGAGCCTGAAGGACTTGCTTTTTGGAGTGTGGTGTCAAAAAAGCAGAGCGTCTCTTTATTATAGACCTCTCCCTATCTTTACAACCATTGAATCAATACGTTTTGACCATGACAGTTTACAATCTAAGGTAACGCCAAGTAATTTAGTCTCTGCAACTTGTTCAACAGTCACACCATTCATTACCAGATTCAGCTGACATCTAGAACTTAGGGAATAATTTGTACCAAATACAATGCTCTTTGTTTTAGAGATGTTCAGGACCAGTTTACTACTGGTGTGGTGGAATATTCTAGTCAAGTGAGAGACTTTGTAATTTCTTCAAACAATAATCTTTATTCAATATCGATTAATTATTGCAATAATGAGGCTAGTCGACCCAACACACTTGAGTGTTGGACCGAGAGTCTAACCATTAAAAGAATGCAGAGTTCTTTAAAAAGCTGACACTAAGAATGCTTAGTCATGGCTGGTTCCACCCGTCCAGTGCAGACCAAGTGGCATCATAAGCCACTCTGGGTTCATCCTGTCGTTATCTGCACGGGGGTTGTTGTCTTATCCCCACCCTGGCTTAGTTTTCCAGATGCCAGGATGATTTAGAAGGATTGTTCTAAACTCTTCCAGGCAATCACTATCTCGGTTACACCCACCAGATCTTGTCTATGGAATGCAGTCTTTAACTAATTTGTCAGCTCAAGCCATCTCTAGTGACACATACACCCATATTAGCTGCAGGGAGTGGAGACCATAAGGACACAGCATTAGTAGAACAGAAATGACTTACTATTAGTTAAATATTAATTGTTAACCATTAATATCAAATAAATCAGGTAAATACGTAATTTTTCTATCACACTGGCCACCCATTCCAAAACAGATTGCAACTATTTGTTAACTTCTTATGGCTGCAGGGGCAGTATTGAGTAGCTTGGATGAAAGGTGCACAGAGGTGCCCAGAGTAAACGGCCTGCTCCTCAGTCATAGTTGCTAATATATGCATATTATTATTAGTATTGGATAGAAAACACTCTGAAGTTTCTAAAACTGTTTGAATTATGTATGTGAGTATAACAAAACTCATATGGCAGGCAAAAACCTGAGAAAAAATCCAAACAGGGAGGGGGAATTCTGAGGCTGGTGGATTTTCAACCAAGCTCCCATTGAAATCCCAGTGAGATATGGATGAGTTTTCACTTCCTACGGCTTCCACTAGATGTCAACAGTCTGTAGAACTTTGTCTGATGACTCTACTGTGAAGGCGGGCCGGATGAGAGGAGAATTAGTCACCACTGCCATGAGGTGACCATGCTTTGACCATGCGCGTTCACATAAGAGGGAGCTCCGTTCCATCGCTCATCTGAAGTCAATGTAATTCTCCGGTTGGAACGTTATTCAAGATTTATGTTAAGGTTTTCAGTGACTTCATTAGTTGTGGTTGCTGATGCGATCAGAATGGGTCAGATCAGACTGGTGGGGGGGGGGGGGGGGGGGGGGGGGCTGTCTGGTTACTGGGGGAGCTGCTGGGGGGCCTGTTGTTCACACCCTGTTGTAAATTACAAGAGAGGGAGACTTTCTCTCTTTACCCTCCAGTATTGGCTAAAGGAATGTCCTTTGTCTCCAGAGACAGAGACGTCCAAAAAGTGGATAATGGAACAACAATTCTAACATAAAGAATGTGGGGAATAGTCAGTGGGGATATGGAGAAAGCAAATGTCATATTGTTTTTCATTTTGTGATGTCATTAAGAACTGTATGGATGAAATAGTGTAACTTGGAAAGGATACCCCCTTTATCTGTCAAGTTTCCATCCAATATGTTGTGCATATGATATGAAAGTATTTTTGTCAAGATATGAATGTGATTTTAGGAGTCATAAGAGATAACGTCTAATCATATCCTTTGCACATTAACCTGTTTGGGCTGCAGGGGCAGTATTGAGTAGCCGGATAAAAGGTGCCCATTTCAAACGGCCTCGTACTCAATTCTTGCTCGTACAATATGCATATTATTATTACTATTGGATAGAAAACACTCTAGTTTCTAAAACCGTTTGAATTATATCTGTGAGTAAAACAGAACTCATTTTGCAGCAAACTTCCTGATAGGAAGTGGAAAATCTGAAATCGATGCTCTGTTCTACCTCCTGCCTATAAAGGTCCTTGATATTTATTAGAATACATGCACTTCATACGTCTTCCACTAGATGTCGACAAGCAGTGAGAGAAGAAATGGAGTGTGTAACTTGATCTGGGGTCGAATAATAGCTCTCGGCATGACGTGTCACCAGTTTCCTGTTTTCTGGAGAGCGCGTAAAGGGACCTGGATTTGCCTTCTGATAAGCTGTCGTTATGGACGACTAATATCTCCGGCTTTGATTTTATTTGATACATGTGACAATATCATCGTAAAGTATGTTTTTTCAATATAGTTTTATTAGATTATTGAAATTTATTCGGGACGTTAGGCGTGTTGCGTTGTGTGCCTTTGTTCAGGAAGGAGAGCTTAGCACCACTTTGCTAGCTTTCCGTGCTAATTGACTGGAGAAGAGGACATTCTAAATCCAAACAACGATTGTTCCCGACAAAGGACCCCTTGTACAACATTCTGATGAAAGATCATCAAAAGTAGGACCCATTTTATGATGCTATTTCATATATCTGTCGAACATGTGAAATAGTCGTTTGCGCCCAGATTTTGGGTACTCTCTCGCTATACCTAAGCTGGATGTCGTAATGAAGTTATTTTTAGAATTCTAACACGGCGATTGCATTAAGAACTAGTGTATCTATCATTTCCTATACAACATGTATTTTTTAGTAACGTTTATGTATAGTTATTTGGTCAGAATAGTTGAGTGCCATAAAAATATCCGCACATTCTGGGAAAAAGTAGCTACGTTAGCACAATGTATAACCACTGATTTCAGCTCTAAATATTCACATTTTCGAACAAAACATAAGTGTATGTATAACCTGATGTTATAGGACTGTCATCTGATGAAGCTTATCAAGGTTAGTCAAAAATTATATATCTTTTGCTGGTTTATTCGCTATCGCTAACGTGCCTATTGCTATCGCTAACGTGCCTTGATGAATGAATGCGGTAGTGCGGTAGGCTATTGTAGTAAGCTAATATAATGCTATATTGTGTTTTCGCTGTAAAACACTTAAAAAATCGGAAATATTGGCTGGATTCACAAGATGTTTGTCTTTAATTTGCTATACACCAACGATTTTTCAGAAATGTTTTATGATGAGTATTTAGGTATTTGACGTTGGTGTCTGTAATTACTCTGGCTGCTTCGGTCCTATTTGTGACGGTAGCTGTGATGGTAGCTGCAATGTAAAACTGATTTATACCTCAAATATGCACATTTTTCGAACAAAACATAGATTTATTGTATAACATGTTATAAGACTGTCATCTGATGAAGTTGTTTCTTGGTTAGTTTGGTTGGTTCTTGGTTAGTTAGGTTGGCTTTGTGCATGCTACCTGTGCACTTCTTCTGGCTGCAAGCCCGAGGCCGCCCACAATATGACAACAGCCACTTCAAGTGCAGGGCGCGAAATTCAAAATATATTTTTTAGAAATATTTAACTTTCACACATTAACAAGTACAATACAGCAAATGAAAGGTACACATCTTGTGAATCCAGCCAACATGTCCGATTTTTAAAATGTTTTACAGCGAAAACAGCACGTATATTTATGTTAGCTCACCACCAAATACAAAAAAGGACAGACATTTTTCACAGCACAGGTGGCATGCACAAAGCCAACCTAACTAACCAAGAACCAACCAAACTAACCAACAAACAACTTCATCAGATGACAGTCTTATAACATGATATTCAATAAATCTATGTTTTGTTCGAAAAATGTGCATATTTCAGGTATAAATCATAGTTTACATTGCAGCTACAATCAGAAATTGCACCGAAAGCAGACAGAATAATTACAGACACCAACGTCAAATACCTAAATACTCATCATAAAACATTTCTGAAAAATACATAGTGTACAGCAAATGAAAGACAGGCATCTTGTGATTCCAGCCAATATTTCCGATTTCTTAAGTGTTTTACAGCGAAAACACAATATAGCGTTATATTAGCTTAGCACAATAGCCAGAAAGACAAGCCATTTCCCAGTAGCAAAAGTAAGCGATCGTAACAAACAAGCAAAAGATATATAATTTTTGACTAACCTTGATTTTCTTCCTTAGATGACAGTCCTATAACATCAGGTTATACATACACTTATGTTTTGTTCGAAAATGTGCATATTTAGAGCTGAAATCAATGGTTACACCGTGTGCTAACTTAGCTACTTTTTCCCACTACGTCCGGATTTTTCCTGACACTTTTTCTGACACACATATTCTGACCAAATAGCTATTCATAAACATAACTAAAAAATACATGTTGTATAGGAAATGATAGATCCATTAGTTCTTAATGAAATCGCAGTGTTAGAATTCAAAAAAATAACTTCATTACGATATGCAGCTTCGGTATAGCTAGAGTACCCAAACGTTGGCCGCCCACGACTAGTACAACATGTTCGACAGATATATGAAATAGCATCATAAAATGTTTCTTACTTTTTTTTTATTTTTTATTTTTTTATTATCCCCTTTTCTCCCCAATTTTCGTGGTATCCAATCGCTAGTAATTACTATCTTGTCTCATCGCTACAACTCCCGTACGGGCTCGGGAGAGACGAAGGTCGAAAGCCATGCGTCCTCCGAAGCACAACCCAACCAAGCCGCACTGCTTCTTTAACACAGCGCTCCTCCAACCCGGAAGCCAGCCGCACCAATGTGTCGGAGGAAACACCATGCACCTGGCCCCCTTGGTTAGCGCGCACTGTGCCCGGCCCGCCACAGGAGTCGCTGGAGCGCGATGAGACAAGGATATCCCTACCGGCCAAACCCTCCCTAACCCGGACGACGCTAGCCCAATTGTGCGTCGCCCCACGGACCTCCCGGTCGCGGCCGGCTGCGACAGAGCCTGGGCGCGAACCCAGAGACTCTGGTGGCGCAGTTAGCACTGCGATGCAGTGCCCTAGACCACTGCGCCACCCGGGAGGCCAAATGTTTCTTACTTTTGCTGATCTTTCATCAGAATGTTGGACAAGGTGTCCTTTGTCCAGAACAGTCGTTGTTTGGAATTAGAACGGACACTTTCCCTCTTCATTTAGCACGCGCGTCTCTCCATGTCAACAAACGGAAGAGAACGGAACACGGCAAAACTCCCGAAAAAATGTCAATAATCTGATTAAACTATATTGAAAAAACATACTTTACGATGATATGGTCACATGTATCAAATAAAATCCACCCGGAGATATTAGTCGTCCATAACGGCAGCTAAACAGAAGGCAAATCCATGTCTCTCTTCGCGCCTGCCTGAAAACAGGAAATGGAGGATACGTCATTCCATGAGCTGTAATTCGAGTCCAGATCAAGTTACACAGTCCATTTCTTCTCCCACTCCTTGTCGACATCTAGTGGAAGACGTATGAAGTGCATCTAAACTAATAAATAACAAGGGATTTAATAGGCAGCCCCTGGAACAGAGCCTCAATTTCAGACTTTCCACTTCCTGTCAGGAAGTTTGCTGCAGAATGATTTCTGTTTCACTCACAGATATAATTCAAACGGTTTTAGAAACTAGAGAGTGTTTTCTATCCAATAGTAATAATAATATGCATATTGTACGAGCAAGAATTGAGTACGAGGCCGTTTGAAATGGGCACCTTTTATCTGGCTACTCAATACTGCCCCTGCAGCCCAAACAGGTTAAACAAAACCCTTTGACTTCTATTAGATAGATAACTCTGAATCCATGATATGGCAGAGGTTGAAAAGTCATAATGACATATGTTTTTTCAACAACAGGTTATGGTCAATAATATCAACGGCTACACTGAATCTAACAGTACAGCTCCCACAATCTTCTTGTTTACAGAGATATAGCATTGCATTTGGTAAAACACAATTTTTTCCCAACAGTTTGCTAAGAGCTGGCAGTAATCTAATAGGGCTGCTGTTAGAACCAGTAAAGGCCGCTTTATCACTAATTTGTAGCGGAATTACTTTGGCTTCCCTCCAGGCCTAAGGACAAAGACTTTCCTCTAGGCTTAGATTACAGACATGACAGATAGGAGTGGCTATAGTCAGAGTTATTTGTTTTTTTAATGCATGAATACAATCCCTCACTGTTCGTTGTTGGCATTTCCTGCCTAAGTTTGCCCACTTTGCCAATGAAGTAATCATTAAAATAATTGGCAACATCAAATGGTTTTGTGATGAACAAGCCATCTGAGTTGAATGTATTTCTGCCCATAATTTAATTTAACCATACAGTTTTTAAATTAATCACCAATCCATGGAGCCTTAAACCACCTGACCAAGTCCTAAAGCAATGGGACTCCCTTTATCAGATTATAACCAATCCCACAAGGTATGACTCCAAACACCCAGGAAAGGCTACTCTCCTTGATGTTATACTCACAAATAATCCTGATACACTACCGTTCAAAAGTTTGGGGCCACTTAGAAATGTCATTGTTTTTGTCCATTAAAATAACACAAAATTGATCAGAAATACAGTGTAGACATTGTTAATGTTGTAAATAACTATTGTAGCTGGAAACGGCAGATTTGTTATGGACTATCTACATAGGCGTACAGAGGCCCATTATCAGCAACCATCACTCCTGTGTTCCAATGGCACGTTGTGTTAGCTAATCCAAGTTTATAATTTTAAAATGCTAATTGATCATTAGAAAAACCTTTTGCAATTATGTTAGCACAGCTGAAAACTGTTGTTCTGATTAAATAACCAATAAAACTGGCTTTCTTTAGACTAGTTGAGTATCTGGAGCATCAGAATTTGTGGGTTCGACTACAGGCTCAAAATGGCCAGAAACAAATAACTTTCTTCTGAAACTTGTCAGTCTATTCTTGTTCTGGGAAATTAAGGCTATTCCATGCGAGCAATTGCCAAGAAACTGAAGATCTCGTACAACTCTGTGTACTACTCCCTTCACAGGACCGCGCAAACTGTGTGGGAGGCCCCGGTGCACAACTGAGCAAGAGGACAAGTGCTATCGAGTAAACACCAGTCTCAACGTCAACAGTGAAGAGGTGGCTCTGGGATGCTGGCCTTCTAGGCAGAGTTCCTCTGTCCAGTGTCTGTGTTAATATGCCCATCTTAATCTTTTATTTTTATTGGCCAGTCTGAGATATGGCTTTTTCTTTGCAACTCTTTCTAGAAGGCCAGCATCCCGGAGTTGCCTCTTCACTCTTGACTTTGAGACTGATGTTTTGTGGGTACTACTTAATGTAGCTGCAGGTTGAGGACTTGCCTGTTTCTCAAACTAGACACTCTAATGTCTAAACCGTATTTCTGATCAATTTTATGTTATTTTAATGGACAAGAAATGTGCTTTTCTTTCAAAAACAAGGACATTTCTAAGTGACCCCAAACTTTTGAACGATAGCGTAGGTATCAGTCTGGTGTTTTCCGTAATGACCTTAGTGATCACTGTTTATCAGCCTGTGTTCGTAATGGCCGCTCAGTGAAACGACCTTTCCTGATTTGTCATAGACACTTGCTAAAAACCTTTAATGAGCAAGCCTCCTTCATGACCTGGGGCCTCATATATAAACTTTACGCAAGAACAAAAGAAGGCGTACGCCATTTAAGCAAACTTTGGGATTTATTTTTAAAAAACTTGACGGGAGAATGCGCGGTCCTCCATATGTACGCACATAACCTGGAGAAATGAGAAACTGCGACTCCGATGGCAGAAGGATGAAACTCGAGAAACACTGATATTGATACCATTGTGTAAAATAAATCGAAATATTACCTCTCATGTATTATATATGAAGAGTTCCCTGGAGTGCACACAAAAAAACATGTTTTAGGATAATAAATACAAACGGATATATCTGTTCTTGCAAAATAACCCCTCAAATATGTTGTACAGTTTAATTGGGAATCATATTTAATTGGAACTGTAATTATTAAACAGTACTTGCATGTTATGAAATGCATTCTCATTAATGATAAGGTAAACTGTCACAATCGTCTTTCTGTGGAAGAGAGGACCAAGGCGCAGCGTGATACGAATACATCTTCCTTTTTATTTAGAGAAGATGAACACGAAACGAAACACTTTTACAAACTAACAAAAAACGACCGTGAAGCTACAAAACGAAAGTGCAGACACAAGCTACTAACGTTTAGACATAGACAATTACCCACAACCTGTCTAATGCCTATGGCTGCCTTAAATATGGCTCCCAATCAGAGACAACGATAGACAGCTGTCTCTGATTGAGAACCACTCAGGCAACCATAGACATACCTAGACACCTACACTGAACACAACCCCATAAACTCTACCAAAACCCCCTAGACACTACAAACACCCTCGACTAGACAAAAACACACAAACATCCCCCATGTCACACCCTGACCTAACTAAAATAATAAAGAAAACAAAGATAACTAAGGCCAGGGCGTGACATAAACAGTAAGACAAATTACGTTTAACTGATGCCGTTTTCGATGCCTCAGTTGGGCAGATACGAGTGCACAGTTTCATATATTGTTATCACATGTTCGTTGCGCAGAACTGTCAATGTGATAATGGCCCTGTCATTGTCAGTTACAATCAGGGTAATTACCACACCTGAAGGTGTTACGCAATTGGGGAGCTTTGACAATCAAATGGGTGGGTATAAAAAGGCATGCAATTACAATGCGTAATGACACACAATTGCTGCTTTGGCACTGTTGGAAGATTTGGCGAATGGAAGAATTCGGAGTGAGCGAATTTTCAGAGACCAGCAAGATTTACAGGCCAATGATGATGAGTGGCTTATGAGCCAGTTCCGATTACCAAGAGCTGTTCTCTTGGATCTCTGTGCTGTAGTGGGCCCAGCTTTACAGAGAAGCACCCGCAGAAACCAAGCCGTGCCTGTCCCACTTCAACTCCTTGGCAACCTCGTTAATAGCTTCGATGGTTTCTCTTTGAGTTTGCAGGGCTACATCTGTGAGGACATGGGCGCTGCGCTGGAGGGTTGTTACGTACAACGTGCAGTGGATACGCCGGGACTGGGCGCACTCAACTCCTGCTCAGCTGCAGCACCACCGACCCCGCTGGAATTTGCAGCGACTAAAAACAATAGAAAATGTCACTTGTTTGTGTAAATAAGTGTTTAAACACAACTTCAATAAATTTGGTTTACTCTTTTCAAACGAGGGAATACTAATTACATACCTGGATCATCCGGTGCGTCTTGCATGTCCGTGTCCCCCTCCATCACTACTCCAATCAGGAGGGATTGCCCTATAATACTGGAAAGTCGCTCATCAGGGGGGTTGAGCTCCAGTGTCCCGTTTCCCCTGCCCGTGGCACAAACACTTTGTCTGTGTAAGGCTATGCCCCTTTTGGCCTCCACTTTTATGTCGGATCACGTCTTTTTTATTTCTGAGAGGGTCAGACCTTCTGAGCCAGCAGTATTCACAGCGTCCGCCACATGCTGCCACTCTAACTCCTTTTTGGCATTTGTTATGCCCACACTGTGTCCACCAAAAAATATATTTTTTCTTGCTTCAACCTCCCCTACAAGAACTTCCATTTCACACTGGGTGAAATTTCTTTTTTTAGCCTTTCTGTCGGGATTTGTTGTCATGCAGTTAGTATGGATGAATATTAATTAGGGGTGTTTCACTGACTATTTATAGGCAACTATGGGCGTTAAAAGGGTGGGACAAAATGCTCGCTCACGTGCACCAAATTTCGAGTTGATTGTGATTTATAAAAGGAAACTGGTTATAAATAAGAAAAGGGAAACTGTTATAAATGAGAATATTTTTGTTGCTTAAGCACTTTCTGTGTTTCATCCGTATGCCACCTTTTTATGTAAATCCTCCACACAGTTTTATAAATGAGGCCCCTGGTCTCTGTAAATTGGTATAGAATCAGCTTGGATCTTCTTTTTTGATATTTTCAATGGTATTGTTGACAAACACGCCCCCATAAATAAAAGGAGAATTTAAAACAGATTCAGCCCCTGGTTCAACCGTGATCTGGCAGAGTTACTCCACCTTAAGAATTCCATTTGGCGAAAGGCTAGGCACACCCATACTCAGGCTGACTGGCTCTCGTTAAGGCAAATGAGAAATAAGTGCACTCAGGCTATCCGGAAGGCCAAAGTCATCTCTGTATACCAGTCGCAAGACCCACTGGTTGATGCTTATTTATAAAACCCTCTTAGGCCTCACTCCCCTGTAATCTGAGATACCTACTGCAGCCCTCATCCTCCACATACAACACACGTTCTGCCAGTCACAGTCTCTTGAAGGTCCCCAAAGCACACACCTCATTGGGTCGCTCTTCTTTTCAGTTCGCTGCAGCTAGTGACTGGAAAGAGCTGCAAAAAACACTCAAACTGGACAATTTTTTCTCCATCTCTTCATTCAAAGACTCAATCATGGACACTCTTACTGACAGTTGTTGCTGCTTTGTGTGATGTATTGTTATCTCTACCTTCTTGCCTTCGTGCTGTTGTCTGTGCCCAATAATGTTTGTACCATGTTTTGTGCTGCTACCATGTTGTGCTGCTACCATGTTGTGTTGCTACCATGCTGTGTTGTCATGTGTTGTTGCCTTGCTATGTTGTTGTCTTAGGTCTCTCTTTATGTAGTGTTGTCTCTCTTGTCGTGATATGTGTTTTCTCATATATATTTATTTTTAACCACAGCCCCCGTCCCCGCAGGATGCCTTTTGTTTTTTAGTAGGCCGTCATTGTAAATAAGAATTTGTTCTGAACTGACTTGCTTAGTTAAATAACGGTTAAATCGTTTTTTTTTAAACAGTTCTAACAGCCAGTTTCTTAACAGGTGCATGTTTATCAATAATTGGACGAAGCAATTTCATATATTCATCAAGTGCAGCGTCTGGATGCTCCTCATTAATCACATCAGACCAACAAATATTTTTAACATCATCCACATAAGAGTCACAGCAAAATATTTTGTATGATCTCTTATATGCTATTTTAGGACCAGATTTGGGAAATGTGGCTTTCCTGGATATAGCCACTATATTGTGATCACTGCATCCAGTGGGTACGGATACAGCTTTAGAACAAAGTTCTACAATATTAGTAAAATGTGATTGACACATGTGGATGATCTTGTTCCTGTAGTGTTTGTAAACACCCTGGTAGGTTGATTAATAACCTGAACCAGATTACAGGCACTGGTTAGTGAGAAGCTTCCTCTTGAACGGACAGCTTGATGAAAACCAGTCAATATGCAGCTCCACAAGAAAGTCGACCTCTCTGTTTACATCACATACACTATCAAGCATTTCACACATATTATTTAGATATTGACTGTTAGCATTTGGTGGTCTTTAACAATACCCCAAAATAAAAAACTTTAGATGTGCTAAGTGAACCGGCAACCAACAACACTTAACATAAGATCTTCTCTAAGCATTAGAGGAATATGGCTCTGAATATATACAGCAATATATCCTTGTATTGATACTGCTGTATCATCAAATTAATTATCTAAGTGAGTTTCAGACACTGTAACTGTTTAAAAGTCAACATTGGCCTCATAGTGAAATCATAATTCCACTTTGACATTATGGGGTATTGTGTGTAGGCCAGTGACACAACATCTCAATTTAATCATTATTAAATTCAGGCTGTAACACAACAAAATGTGGAAAAGTCTAGGGCTGTGAATACTTTCTGAAGGCACTGTATGTCCAGTCATGGATGGAATATAACATGACAGACACTCAGCAGGACTTTGTTAAATGCTCATCTACAATAGAATAACACCAGTGTGTGTGTTTGTTTCTGTGTGTGTGTCTATGTGTGTGTGTGTGTGTGTGTGTTGTACACTGCCTCTTGTTTGACCATCAGAGGCAGTTTACTGCACTGATGCACCACCAGATGGATATTAGCATACTAGAATATCTAAAACACAAAAACTCTCTCCATGAGAGATAGGCCTACACTACCTCCCAATTCTTCCACATTGTAACACTCCCATTACCACCTTTATATGCATGCCATTTATCTATACATCTATCCTTTCTGTACAAAGGGGATCTCATTGAGATGATACATTCACAAGAGACACTTGTCTCAAGAAATCAACCAGAGTTAGGGTTATGTATTATAAATGAAATGTTCTCCATTCTTTGATTTAGTCAATTCTGCTTTAAAAGAATAAGCTCTTAGCTCCTCTTTCATTTAGAAGCAGACAGTATTACAGGGCGATTTCACTGTGTCTTCCGGTGTGAAACACTTGCAGTAGTGTCTCAGAGCTGTCATGATAGCTCTGCCTGCAGAGGGCTAAGGGGGAATCTGGAGGGCTGGACCATTTAAAAATCTAATCTTCTCTTTGATCTGATGGGAAGAGATGGGTAAAACCCTGACACTTTGTCTCTCGCTGCGGCTCATACTGAGAGCGAGAGAGAGAGAGCGAGAGAGAGAGAAGTCATGCAGAAGAACGGCTCCTGACTTGTTATAACTTTTTGGTTGTTAAGAGGGAGATTGACACGATTAAATTAGCAAAAAATGTATAGGTAATCAAATTGTACAACTGAAGATCGACACAGGAGGAAAAGATTGACAGAGAGTGAGTTAAAAGACCAATCTTCATCCTGGTAGCTAGCCAAATTCAAATCTGTCAGCTAGCTTACCGTCTAGCGCCAACTGTTTACTGGTGGTAACCATAGCAACATGGCCACTGAGGCAGCAGCAGCAGAGACTGAGAGACTTTCCCCCCTTTTTTTTAATACCCAGCAGAAATCAAATCAGAGAAGGGAAGAATCAATTTTAAACACATCATTCTGAGGGAGAGCCCAGAAACTTTGTTTGCCGACTGCTCACAAAACAGGACTGTTACAAACCTGTTATTTTACACAGACCACACTACTGCCTGGCATACAGCTGTAACCAGGCATTTCAGCTATACCACAAAAAAAGGCATCTGCAAGGGAAGGCAAATCCACATTTTTGAGGACAGCGATAAGGACCAGGAAAACAGGTTTCTGACTGTAAACTTGAATCAGAACGGCACTGTCATGGTCCAGGGCTTAAAGACCAGTACTGTCATGGTCCAGGGCAGTGAGGCTGCACTCAGCTCTGTTGTGCAGGACTTCCCCACCCTAACGAAGATAGCGGAAAGCAAAAAAGAAAAGGATAGCACCCCGACCTCTCCCCTCACCTCAGGCACCCCAACAGCAGGGCTATCCTCCCCCCTGCCTGCCTACAACCACCAGAGCCAAGACCACACTACCATCAGCCTGTTGAGAGACAGGCTGGCTCTGTTAGAGGTATGGGTTACTGAGCTAAAGGAGCAGCCCCCCAGCTACACCACCACCAGCCCAGACACAGAGCTTCTACAGGACCAGATCAACCAGTGCAGGACCCAGCTGAAGAACTCTGTCCAGGAGCTGAGAGATAGCCTTACCACAGCGCTTGAGGAGGTAAAGGCCACCATGAGGAGAGAGCTGGTGCAGGTAAAGGAGGAGATGGAAAAGGAGTTATCTGTCATCAAGAGAGTGCTACAGCACAAAGATCAGACTGTAGAGACTCCTAGAGAGAAGCTGCAGCCCCTCACCACCCCTAACAACCCCACTGACCCACCTTTACCCACAACCCCCTTCCATACCGACAACACTTTACCCACACCCCCAGTCAACAAGGAGACTCACATGGGGACACCTACTACAGAGAGAAGCTCTCTGGCCCCCCCTGACACACCCCCACACACCCCTCCATGTACACAGGTCCTGTGTACTCCAGCCCCTGACCGTAAACGCACTAATCTGGTAAAAGCCACTGAGGTGGCCATCCTCATTGACTCAAATGGGAAATTCATCCAAGAAGATAAACTCTTCCCCCAACACAAGGTGTGCAAAATATGGTGCCTAAAAACACAGGATGCACTCCACATTCTGTCCCAGCCTGACTTTGGCACACCAGGCCACATTAGTATTCACACCGGCACCAACAATCTGCGAGAGGAGCAGGAGAGAGTAGGCAGCCTGGTCAACAGAGTAGCAGAGAGGGCCTCTGAGTGGTTCCCCAACTCCCACATCACCATCTCCACTCTGCTGCCCCGCAACGACGTTCATCCCCGTACCATTCAGAAAGTCAACGCTGGCATCACCAGAGGGTGTGGCCTACTCCCCAACGTGCACGTTGCTCACCACCCAACAATCACCCCAGAGCGTCTGCACGACCACTCCCACCTGAGGAAGCAGACAGTAGGGATGTTTGCCAAGTCTCTAAAGGACGTGGCACTTGGTAGACAAACACCCCATGCCGCACTGCACAGAGGACCACCCAGAGACCCCTACCAGACCACTGCACCAACAAGGAGCCCCAGGCCCCTTCAACGCCACACCAGACCCAGCGCACCCCACAGGCCCCACCCACCACCAGAGCATCACCACTTCCATCGGCTTAGCCAGACCGTACCGGGCCCAGCCTACTAACTCGCACCAGACCACCACCCCTACCAGACCAGAGAGGAAGCCCCACGGCCAAGAACTGGCCATCCTCCACTCCACAGGGCCCAACAGCAGGACCAGCGCAGCTATGCAGAGGTCGTCAGAGGACAGGAGAACCCTGTAGGATTAAGTGAGATTAAACAGCTCCTCCAATACATCTGCACTAAACACACACACACACACACACACACACACACACACACACACACACACACACACACACACACACACACACACACACACACACACACACACACACACACACACACACACACACACCTATTGTACTAGAATTTACTTGTTCAATGAATAGGTATATTTATATATATATAACAGAAAGAATGTTAGCTGTTATCCTGTTTATCTCACTCTCAACAACTTATTAGTTAGTGGTTACTGTATTTCTGACTGCTATTCTTTCTTTTGGAGCATGAAATCGCTATGAGTTAGCATGTGGAACATTCAGGGCCTAAACTCATCAACCTTTGGACTGAAGAGTTTAGCACTGGAGTTCAACAAAAATCTTAAAGATGTTGACATCATCATTCTGCAGGAGACATGGTGTAAGGCTAACATTGTCACTCACTGTCCCACAGGCTACAGAGAGGTAATTGTGCCATCACAGAAACACAGTTCTGCCAATAGAGGCAGAGACTCTGGAGGATTGATCATTTGGTACAAATCCGAACTACAAAATCTAATTGATCCCCTCAAAATTGGTAAATATCACATTTGGTTAAAACTGAAAAAAGAACTTGTACTGACAGAAAAAGACGTGTTCCTTTGCGCAATATATATCCCCCCCTCAGAAACCCCATATTACTCAGAGGAGATCTTCCCCACCCTTGAGGAAGAGACGTGCAATTTCCAGGCCCAGGGAAATGTGCTCATCTGTGGGGACACAAATGCGCGCACAGGAACACTACCTGATCTAGTGAGCACACGAGGGGACAGCTTTATTACAGGCCATACTGTTTCTAACTGTCTTAATCTCCCCCATAGAAACAACAGTGACAGCACCGTCAACAACAATAGAAGGGATCTGTTGCAGCTCTGTAGAAGCCTGGGTCTGTCAATGGTAGGTTACGGGGGGACTCTTTGGGGAGATTCACCTACTGCTCACCTCTTGGCCACAGTACAGTAGACTATATGATCACAGACATTGACCCCTTCTCTCTCAGCTCATTCACTGTCAAGCCACTAACACCTCTGTCTGATCACAGCCAAATTATGTTGTTCCTCAAAAGAACAGACATGGAAACAACCACACATTCACAGCCCAGTAAGCTGTACAACATCAGCAATTCATACAGATGGGCCCAAAACAGCCCAGAAGAATACCAGAAAGCAACCTTCAGTCCAAAGGTTGATGAGTTTAGGCCCTGAGTGTTCCACATGCTAACTAACCAAAATATCCAAACACTCTTAGATAACTTTCTGGACACCACATTCACTCACAGTAAAGAAGGCATCAATCTAGCAGTACAAAACATCAACTATATATTCAGGCAAACGGCAAAAGAAGCACAATTGAAATTGATAAAAAACAAAGCAAAAAAGATCACAGATGACAACTGGTTTGATGCAGATTGTAAAATGATAAGGGAAAAACTTAGAACACTATCCAACCAAAAGCACAGAGACCAAATAATGGTGAATTACGCCTTCATTACTGTGAGACTTTGAAACTCTATAAACGTACACTCAGAACCAAAAAAGTACAGTACAACAGCAGGCAGCTGACACTAATTGAGGAGTCCATAAACACAAACAACTTCTGGCAAAATTGGAAAAAACAAAAAAATATAAACAAGAGGAATTAGCAATACAAAATGGTGACATATGGACAACCCATTTTAAAACACTCTACAACACCGTTCAAACTGACACAAACGCAGAACAACGCCAAATTCATGGGAAGTTGAATGGATTAGAAAAAGCTATAAAGGACAATCAAAATCCATTGTACTCCCCAATTACTGACCAGGAGCTCTATAAGAAACTTCAGGCCCTCAAATTTAAAAAAGCATGCGGACCTGATGGCATCCTAAATGAGATGCGCAAACTAGTGCAAAATTTCAATTGGCTATATTAAAACTGTTTAATTTGATCCTGAGTGTAGGTTATTTCCCTGACATCTGGAATCAAGGACTCAGCATTTGATTATATTTGGCATACAGGACTGTTCTACAAAGTTATTGAAAGTGGTGTAGGGGGTAAAACATATGACATAATTAAATCAATGTATACTGGCAATACGTGCAGCATTAAAATTGGCAAGAAAAAAACTGAATTCTTTAACCAGAGGCGGGGCCTTCGTCAGGGTTGCAATCTGAGCCCTGCACATCAACGAATTGGCCACTATTCTAGAAAAGTCCTCAGCCCCTGGTGTTAGTCTCCACAATTCAGAAGTTAAATGCCTACTCTTCGCAGATGACCTATGCCTGCTGTCACCCACAGCACATGGCCTACAGCAGAGCCTGGACCTGCTAGAGCAGTACTGCCAGACCTGGGCCCTGGCAGTAAACCCCAAAAATACTAAAATAAGGATTTTCCAGAGAAGATCCAGATCTCAGGGAATTAGACCAAAGTTCTCAATTGGTACAACATATATAGAGTACTGCACACACTACAATTACTTAGGTTTAAAAATAAGCTCAACTGGACACCTTAATGAGGCAGTGAATGAACTGAGAGAGAAAGCACGCAGGGCATTCTACGCCATTAAAAAGCAAATTCAAATTGAAATACCTTAAAATTAGGCTAAAACTAATTGAATATGTCATTGAACCAATTGCACTTTATGGCAGCGAGGTGTGGGGTCCACTTGCAAAACAAGATTTCATCAAATGGGACAAACACCCCATTGAAACCCTGCATGCAGAGTTCTGTAAGATTCTCCTACATGTCCAGAGAAACTACAAACAATGCAGGCAGGGCAGAATTAGGCCAATATCCACTAATAATAAAAACTCAAAAAAGAGCAATTAAGTTTTGGAAACATCTAAAATACCCCCTCTAATATCATTACCAAGCCCTGTAATGCCAAGAGCTGAGCAAAGAAAAGAGTCCCCTCATCCAGCTGGTCCTGGGGCTGAGTTCACAAACCTGTTCTACTAACACACTGAAGCCTCAGGACCAGAACATCCAATCAATCAGGATAAACAAAGACCTCTCTGATGAGAGTAGGCTACCCGTCCTGTTGGGGGAGGACGCAGAGAGCTGTGGGTTGGCAGTGCACTACATTGCTGTCTGCCATAAGTTGAGGGACAGTGTCTGACAGACCAATCAACCTGCACATGTACTCTACTGTATGCTTATTGTTATTGTTGAATGTATGGTTATTTTGACACTTGGTTATTGTTGTTAGTGTTGTCCCGTTGATAATTTTGATTCTCATTTTTAGATTGTAAATATCCAAAATAAGCTTTGGCAATATGTACATTGTTATGTCATGCCAATAAACCAAATTGAATTGAATTGAATTGAGAGAGAGAGAGAGAGAGAGAGAGAGAGAGAGAGAGAGAGAGAGAGAGAGAGAGAGAGAGAGAGAGAGAGAGAGAGAGAGAGAGAGAGAGAGAGAGACACGGAGAGAGAGAGAGAGAGAGACGGAGAGAGAGAGAGAGACGGAGAGAGAGAGAGAGAGAGAGAGAGAGACGGAGAGAGAGAGAGAGAGAGAGAGAGAGAGAGAGAGAGAGAGAGAGAGACATGAACACTGACCCATTCCATTACCAACTGTTTCAATGTCATGTTCTACAGGCAGGGGCGACAAGCTTTTACAATGACACATAGGCATGTCAGTTCATTCATGTCACATTGTGTGTGTGTGTGTGTGTGTGTGTGTGTGTGTGTGTGTGTGTGTGTGTGTGTGTGTGTGTGTGTGTGTGTGTGTGTGTGTGTGTGTGTGTGTGTGTGTGTGTGTGTGTGTGTGTGTGTGTGTGTGTGTGTGTGTGTGTGTGTGTGATGAACAGGGAAGAGCCCCAATTTGTCCCCAACACCCCCTTTGAGGGGGCCCTTGGCAACAGCTAGCTAGGCGGGTGACCAGGCCACAGATGGCGAGAGACACAGATACACACAGCCTCAAGGACAGACACACACACCTCTAGGCTCCATATGAGACACCCCCCAACCAAAACACACCCCAAGGGCAACCAAGGGACTTTTAACACAGTATGTCTTCGTGGAGGATGATTCTCCCTGTGTGCTTCAGTGTGATGTCACTGTTCCCAGATCAGCGAGGACAGGAGGAAAATCATCACCCTGAGGCTTTTGTCATGTGGCCTCTCAGAACGCCATGACAGGACAGACACCATTTGACATCCATCTGGCAGGCCTCTCTCATCACGATCTCTCTTTTTCTCACACTCTCTCACACGGCATGGGTTGGACCCAAAGGGTAATGGCTCTTACTGATGGCGTATAGCTGCAGAATGCTGTGGTAGCCATGCTGGTTAAGTGTGCCTTGAATTCTAAATAAATCACTGACAGTGTCACCAGTATACCTCCTCCTCCATGCTTCATGGTGGGAACCGCACATACAGAGACCATCAGTTCACCCACTGCTTCTCACAAAGACACGGCGGATAGACCAAAAATCTCACATTTGGACTCATCAGACCAAAGGACAGATTTGCACCGGTCTAATGTCCATTGCTTGTGTTTTTTGGCTCAAGCAAGTAGTGGTTTCTTTGCAGCAATTCAACCATGAAGGCCTGATTCATGCAGTCTCCTCTGAACAGATGTTGAGATGTGTCTGTTACTGGAATTCTGTGAGGTGCAATCTGAGGTGCAGTTAATTGCCCATTTCTGAGGCTGGTAACTCTAATGAACTTGTCCTCTGTAGCAGAGGTAACTCTGGGTCTTCCTTTCCTGTGTCGGTACTCATGAAAGCCTCTTTCATCATGGCGCTTGATGGTTTTTTCAACTGCACATGAAGAAACTTTCAAAGTTCTTGACATTTTTCATATTGGCTGACCTTCATGTCTTAAAGTAATGACGGACTGTCGTTTCTCTTTGCTTATTTGAGCTGTTCTTAAGGATCCGCCCCCTTTTTAACATTTTTGCCTAAAATGACATACCCAAATCTAACTGCCTGTAGCTCAGGCCCTGAAGCAAGGATATGCATATTCTTGATACCATTTGAAAGGAAACACTTTGAAGTTTGTGGAAATGTGAAAGGAATGTAGGAGAATACAACACAATAGATCTGGTAAAAGACAATACAAAGAAAAAACCAACCGTTCCTTTGTAGTTTCTTTGTACCATCATCTTTGAAATGAAAGAGAAAGGCCATAATGTATTATCCCTGCCCCAGGTGCAATTTAGATTTTGGCCACTAGATGGCAGCAGTGTATATGCAAAGTTTTAGACTGATCCAATGAACCATTTCTGTTCAAAATGTTGTATCAAGACTGCCCAAATGTGCCTAATTTGTTTATTAAAACTTTTTGGGTTACTACATGATTCCATAAATGTTATTTCATCGTTTTGATGTCTTCACTATTATTCTACAATGTAGAAAATAGTAAAAATAAAGAACTTTGACTGGTACTGTAAATATATGTTTGTATTTTTTGGGGGGTGGGGGGGGGTATTTCAAGGTGTCTTAAAATTCGAAATCCAATAGTAAAATGATCCTTGGTATAACCTCTACCCCGGCTTAGACATGGCTTAGACTGTTTAGTGCCAAAAATAAGGGGTTTAATACATGTTTTCTGGTCTTTCTTATATCTCTCAGATATTGGACAGACACTTCAGAACAAACTTCCTTTAGATTTTTTTGGGGGGGACTATCTGTTGTTCCGTGTAGTGAATCTGTTATTCAATGCGTGTGTATGGGCAAATAGAAGTAAGGCCAAAATATTTTTTTTTGCTAAATGATCAATGGTAGGACCTTCTTAAAACAATTCCGCAAAGCTTAATAGTACCGAATTGAATGACTTTATGTCAGACAGGGTGAGGAGTGTGACGTTTAAAAGTTTGCATTTTTCTATCTCTTGTTATAGTGCCACCATTTGACCAATCAGTGTATTTCTGTAAATGCCGGATCTCTGTGGCGCATCATTCCCCCACGTTTTGTCAAAATCGTCCCAGTGCTCTATGTGATATCACATGTGACTAACGTATGACGGATGGAGACAGATCCACAGTCCCCTCCACGATTTCATTGTGGGGGACAATTATCAATTTCAAGCAATTTTTACATACCAAGAACAGTAGTCCTATGATAGCAATGGCTGCTTGATGCCTCATTGCTGGTGAGCTTACAAAGTAAATATTTTTGATCACCTAACAATTTTTGGAGCTGCATATTTATGGCAATCCTCTCTCCCTACAATTTCAAGTTTGTGCTGCACCTGATCCTACAGCTGTACAGAAAATCATCAATCTATTCGCTAGCTCACCCAACCTATGTTGATTGAAAGTTTGCTGGTGCAATCAGAGGCCCGAGTGTGCATTTCTCTAGCCAATGTTTTTTGCAAATGTGATGCTGCGGCTATTATCTCTGACTGCGTGGAGAGTAGTCAAAGACTCTGTGCCACAAAATGAGTGATAAAACGTTACAAACCTGTCATCTTTCTCAAGTCAATGTTGAGTCCTGAGTCTTGAGTCTCCAAGTCAAGTTATTTTGTTTTTGACTCGAGTCAGACTCGAGTCCAAGTCATGTGACTCGAGTACACGCCTCTGAAGACGTACACCCCAAAAAAGTTAAGGAGGAACAGATAAATAAAATAATGAATCATAAACCAAGAAAGTGTCAAGACTATTAAAATACTCCCAGTTTTGTTTTACTCCCAGTCAATAGACTGGAGTTGTTTGACACCCATTGTTCTACAAGTCGAAGATGAACCGGAGTGGTTTGAAATAGCACTAATTTCACTGATTATTAATATCTCAGTGTTACTGAAAATAAAATAAAACACCAATTATTGTTAAGGAGAAAAATATCACTCCCAGCTGTTTAATGCAATAATGCACGCATCACGCTCCACTCAGCCACGCATAACCACATCTTTTGTTTAGCCTGATTGTTCGTGACTAAAACATACTGTTGAATTCCTTAAATATGGGATTGGACTGCTGTGTGTGTGTGTGTGTGGGGGGGGGTGACCATTAAAGGGGAGGTGAAGTGTGAAATGGAGTCACTGGCGCTAAATAAGAACACGACTGCACGGTAGACTAAGGCAAGGTTACCATGGCATTTTAACATTCATTTACACAGAGAGAGACGGAGAGAAAGAAAGAGAGAGAGAGAGAAAGAGAGAGATTTAACTCACTATTAGTGAAAAATTAAGCATGGGTAATTACACTACCATTCAAAATTTAGACTTAGGGGTCACTTAGAAATGTCCTTGTTTTTGAAAGAAAAGCACATTTTTGTCCATTAAAATAACATCAAATTGATCAGAAATACAGTGTAGACATTGTTAATGTTGTAAATAACTATTGTTGCTGGAAACGGCAGATTTGTAATGGAATATCTACATAGGCGTACAGAGGCCCATTATCAGCAACCATCACTCCTGTGTTCCAATGGCACGTTGTGTTAGCTAATCCAAGTGTAGCATTTTAAAAGGCTAATTGATCATTAGAAAACCATTTTGCAATCATGTTAGCACAGCTGAAAACTATTGTTCTGATTAAAGAAGCAATAAAACTGGCCTTCTTGAGACTAGTTGAGTATCTGGAGCATCAGCATTTGTGGGTTCAATTACAGGCTCAAAATGAAAAGAAACAAATAACTTTCTTCTGAAACTCGTCAGTCTATTCTTGTTCTGGGAAATTAAGGCTATTCCATGCGAGCAATTGCCAAGAAATTGAAGATCTCGTACAACGCTGTGTACTACTCCCTTCACAGAACAGCGCAAACTGTCTCTAACCAGAATAGAAAGAGGAGTGGGAGGCTCTGGTGCACAACTGAGCAAGAGGACAAGTACATTAGAGTGTCTAGTTTGAGAAACAGACGCCTTACAATTCCTCAACTGGCAGCTTCATTAAATAGCACCCGCAAAACACCAGTCTCAATGTCAACAGTGAAGAAGTGACTCTGGGATGCTGGCATTCCAATGAATTGGAATCCAATTCATTGATTAAACACACAGACAGCTAACTTTTCCAGGGATGAAATGATATGGTAGAACTACAGTATACTGTAAGGCAGAAAGGTGGTTTGAAATCCAACAGCACTGTTTTTGAATCCATTCCTGGTGGATCACCAAGGGCAGCCTGAATCAACTGATCAATCAATCAAACAGACCTTGAATTGTTGACTCTGGTGTGTTGGTGCTGGGCTAGAGCAAAAATGTGCACCTCCTTTGAGGTCTCTCAGGAATGGATGAAGAAACACTGACAGAAAATGTCTCTTTCTAGGAATTAGATCAATCTTCATAGCAAAGATGAATAAATCAGTCAATCACAGTTTCATATTCAAGATAAGACTCAAACCTCAATAACATTCTCAAGGAAGGGCATTCCCTGTTAGGATCCTCAGAATACAGTACATATTGTGTATTTTCACACCTTGGAGTTTCCTTGTTCTTGGTGTGTCATTTCAGTATTGGCAGTGTATTGAAATTTACAATCAATAGTTGATGCACCATAGGGCCTCTGTGAGTTGATATTTAGGGCTATATCAGCTGGGATGACCTGGGGTATAAATGCTCTCTTTCTCTCTTTTAGAAGTTTTCTCTCCATCTTCCCCCTTGAAATCTGTGTTTGTCTCTGGGCCTACAATTTTAAACACATGCACGCATGCACACGCCCACATATGCATACACTCTCTCTCTTACTCCTCTATCCCTTACTCTCTCTCTCTCCTTTTCTCCCCATCCCCCCTCTCTCTACCTCTGAGGATCAGGAAGTAAATATAGCAACCAGAGATAACTTAATTTCAAATCACAATAAACATAATCTTCTCCTCTCTCTGTTTGGTGTACCACCACCCCCTTCTCCTCTCTCTGTTCGGTGTATCACCGTCCTTGTGTACCAGTGGTGGCTGGTGACTTGAATAATTGAGGAGGATGGGAGACCCACGGTATAGGCACAGAATGCACGGAGACGACAAAGTGTGTTTCAAAAATCGTTAAAGACTAATTAGTTTAACTTAAAGCATTTAATAAAGACATTTATAGTACAATATTATGGGGAATGGGAATGAAAGGGCTACTTACACAGTGTTGGAAAGGGATCACAGCAGTGATTGAATGAGGGTATGAAGGTATGGGTATGTTCAGAGGCTTGAACTGTGCAGGACAGGATTTGATTGAAAGACAAAAAACAATAACACAACACACTACACAGTTACAAACGAGCTAAGAATGAGTTAGTCCAAGCAAGGAGTAAAATCATTGATGTGTAATAATGTGATTGTGTTTATTTATGTGATTGACTCTACATACAGTATGAGAGAAAATTGATTAGGGTATTCACAGTGCTTGGAGGGGAAGTAGTCATCACCTCTTAAA
Source organism: Salvelinus namaycush (assembly GCF_016432855.1). Classification (NCBI taxonomy): domain Eukaryota; kingdom Metazoa; phylum Chordata; class Actinopteri; order Salmoniformes; family Salmonidae; genus Salvelinus; species Salvelinus namaycush. The sequence continues at coordinate 16,588,951 of NC_052325.1, forward strand.
CAGGGAACAGGAGGGGACTTAGCTGTAAATAAAAATAGCAGATGCATTCCATTACAGCTGCGCCATCGTAGGTTTGGACAATATAACAAGAACATTTCCCAGGACATAGACATGTCTTATATGGGCAGAAAGCTTAAATTATTGTTAATCTAACTGCACTGTCCATTTAACAGTAGCTATTATCGTGAAAACATACCATGCTATTGTTTGAGGAGAGTGCACAGTTATTGTCACGTTCCTGACCTTATTTCCTTTGTTTTGTCTTTGTTTAGTTGGTCAGGACGTGAGCTGGGTGGGCATGCTATGTTATGTGTTTCTATGTTGGGTTCATTTTCAATTAGCCTGATATGGTTCTCAATCAGGGGCAGGTGTTTTACGTTTCCTCTGATTGAGAACCATATTAAGGTAGGCTGTTCTCACTGTTTGTTTGTGGGTGATTGTTCCTGTGTCAGTGTTTGTACCACACGGGACTGTTTCGTTTCGTCCGTTCGTGTGTTCCGTCCTGTTCGTGCGTTCATGTGTTTTGTTCTCAAGTTCAGGTCTGTTCACGTCATTTGTTATTTTGTAGTTTGTTCAAGTGTTTTTCGTCTTCGTTTAAATAAACGTGATTATGTCTTTAAACTACGCTGCATATTGGTCCGATCCTTGCTCCTCTTCAGATGAGGAGAAAGACGAGCGTTACAGTTATGTACTTGAAAATGTATAAATTGACCAATTAGGCACATTTGGGCAGACTTGATAAACATTTTGAATAGAAATGCAATGGTTCATTGGCTCTGTCTAAAAATTTGCACATAAAATGCTGCCATCTAGTGGCCAAAATTACACTTAGAGTCCTAAATCTCTTGCGTTTCAAAGATGATGAAAAAAAATAATAGAAAATGCATGTTTTTTTCTTTGCATTATCTTTTGCCAGATCTAATTTGTTATATTCTCATACATTAATTTCACATTTCCATAAACTTCAAAGGATGGCAGGTAGCCTAGTGGTTAGAGTGTTGGACTTGTAAATGAAAGGTTGTAAGATCAAATCCCTGAGCTGACAAGGTAAGAATCTGTTGTTCTGCCCCTAAACAAGGCAGTTAACCTGCTGTCATTGAAAATAAGAATTTGTTCTTAACTGACTTGCCTAGTTAAGTAAAATAAAAAATGTTATCAAGAATATGCATATCCTTGCTTCAGGTCCTGAGCTACAGGCAGTTAGATTTGGGTATGTTGTTAAAGGCAAAAAAGGTCAGATTCTTAAGAGGTTTTGAACTCGGACATCTAAAAATTAATAAAGTCAAACACAGACTACACATCTCGCTCACGTGACACATCAAAGTCGCCCTGAATAAAGCCTTGATCATCCACATACCTGACGATTACTGACAACTGTAAGCAGACTGGTGGCACCATAGGTCCCAGAACGGTGGGGCAATTTTTACCCCCTGGGGCCTGGAGTTTTTCCTTATATGTTAACCTAACTAAGAAAACTCTGGGCACTATAAGGTGTGACAGTTATTCATCAGTTGTAAAAAGGTTTTATATGGGCTACGATGGGACTAGTCTTTCCTAATCAGGTCACATGGTTATAAAATATTCCTGAAAAAAACTCCTGGCCCTGGGGGGGATTAAAACCCTGTCAATCTGCAGCTACCTTATATTTGTTCATATAAATTATATTTAGACCAGATTAGAAGGGGGATTTCCTCTGCCCAGACATATAGACAACAACTGATACTCAGTAGAACTCACAGGGCTGAGCTTGCTTTATGTATGTTTGCATCATGCAGGCCTATGCAACTGTAGGTCTTATTATATTGATTGATTAATTCCAGTGAATCATTCTGAATTAAAACGTATAGGCAGCCTAGCAAGCCCAATTTTGAATATAAACAAAATTTGATCACATACACATTTTCTCGTGACACACAAATAGACGGTAAATACATAACATTACCAATTAGTTTACCCTGACCAGATGGACAAGGTGCATAAGCTGTATGTAGCTGCTCTTATTAGTAGATTACAGTTGATCAGACTGAAAAATAGTCTTGTTTTCATCCCATACAGCATGTCAGATTTCTAATGTTTAGGTGTAGCCTAGGCTGCTGCAACACTTATGTCATGAGTTTTTGCTTGTGTCTGTCCGGAGTGATTGTGTTATCATCTTTGCTAAATTAATACTGGAGTCTATTTGAGTGCACAAGACAAAATGCGCTGCGTCAACGGCTCTCTTTAATCTAACTTTTAATGGATGATGCGATGGAAGCTATCAAATCATTCGGAAACATTTTCGACATCCCAGAAAAGACAGAAGAAAGTTCCATATGTTCAGCAAGTAAAGCAACGTAACATGTAATTACCTCTGCAAGCTCCATGTAGTTGCCCTTGTTGGAGGAACTTTCCCTCTCGTCATGTCCTCTAAAAGCTATTTATTGCATGCCCAAAAACGCAGTGGTGTTAATAAGCAGCTTGATAACATCCCTGTTTCTTCTAGCTTGTGTTGCACTAACTGGACACAAAATCCAGTTCTAAAACCAAGAAAACAATTTTTTTAAATGCAAAACTATCACTCTTCAATCTCTATCCAACAATGTCACCAAAATTCTCAACACATAGAACCCCCATAATGCTCTGTGGTACAATCCGAATACAACACACTATTCTCTGATCCTAATTCTATGATTGGATGGAAAAAATGTCAGTATATACTGCCGTAGCATTGATTGGTTGGAGGATGTCCTCCGGAAGTGGTCATAATTGCCATGTATGTCTATGGAAGGGGGTGAGGCCAACGAGCATCCTAGGTTTTGAAGTCAGTGTAGCCAGAGGAGGACGGAAACTAGCTGTCCTCCGGCTATACCATGGTGCTACCCCAGACAGTTCTGTTGAATTTGCTGTAGACCTTCATTGCAAAACAGTGTACTTGAATCAATTATTTGGTGACATATTAATTAATTTAGTATAGTTTTATCGAAAAAGGATGACTTTTTTAATGTTTCACTATTTTTATTTTTATTACATTTCACTGAGGAGGATGGTCCTCCCCTTCCTCCTCTGAGAAGCCTCTAATGTTGTGTACAGAATATATTAATAATATACCTTGGGATAGAGGAAGTCTTTGTGTGTGTGAGTCATGATCAGGAGAGGATACTGCATGTTCCTATTTCACCCTCCCTTTGTGCCTTGTTATCAGTAGAAAACAACACAGACGATCAGCACAATTGTGGAATATAAAAATACTCCCCTTCTGAATAATGGGTAGGCTGGAGAGTTTTTCCTCACCATGTTACCTGACCAGAAAACACTCCAGGCCCTACATAACATATGCTTAGTACTGTAGCCCTGTATCTTCTGGATGATCTTTCCAAAGAAGTTCGACAGTAGATGAGCTGTCAAATAATAATTTATCAGGAAAAACATTTGTTATGTTTCAGAACCCATGTTGATGGCCATGTTCTGACATACTGTATGCCAGTTTGTCTAATGTAGACTGCTGATGGTAGCCAACTGAAACCTATAATCACCCCTGGGGATTCAATAAAGTACATTCATTCAAGCACACCCCTCTCTAGGGCTCATATTTACCATGTAAGTGGCTCCAGTTCTCAATCCTTTGGATTCTGAAGTGCCATTGATCATTTCCGTTGCGTCACCAAATGAAAACACAAATAATTACTGCAGCAAGCATAACCGTGGCAATGAGACGGTGCCTTTCAACCTGGCGCTATAATTACACCTCAATTTGGCGCTTCGGCAACCCGCCATTGTGTCTAATAAACAGGCGGTTTGATTTTATTTTTTTATTTTAATTAACGCCGGTCTCGCAGGAGAGGGACAGAGTGACATTAAACACTTGGGGATGCTAGAGACTAATTACTCTACCACCACCAAATAATGAGCCAATTAATTAGGTAAAACATGGAGTCACATTATTGGTCGAATCCTGTGGTTGCATTGTGGCTTTGTGGTGTAGTTATCTCTGGCCGACATCTGTGTCTTGTGCACTTATGACGTGGGTTACAGTTTTATGACAGCATTTTAAGAAATGTATATTTAAATGTATTAATCTTGCATCTTGTCTGTCTGTCCGTCCATTCGTCTATGTCTGTCAGTCATTTGTATTTCTTATCATTGAACAATCCAACAGTCAATTCTGATATATTTAAAAGGATGATGAAAACTTAAATGAACTTCAAACTCCACCCCGGGTGCTTGGATTTTAAAAATAAATGTTGAATGGAATTTATTTATTTATTTCCTTTTTCCAAATTTTTATAAGAGGATATTCTGCTGTGGCTTTCCCAGAACTGAAAGAGGCAGAATTGTCCTTACATAAACCTGAACAAAGAAGGATATTTCATACCACAGAGAGACAGAGAGAGAGAGAGAGAGAGAGAGAGAGAGAGAGAGAGAGAGAGAGAGAGAGAGAGAGAGAGAGAGAGAGAGAGAGAGAGAGAGAGAGAGAGAGAGAGAGAGAGAGAGAGAGAGAGAGAGAGAGAGAGAGAGAGAGAGAGAGAGAGAGAGAGAGAGAGAGAGAGAGAGAGAGAGAGAGAGGTAGAAGAGAGAGAGGTAGAAGAGAGAGAGGTAGAAGAGAGAGGTAGAAGAGAGAGAGGTAGAAGAGAGAGAGGTAGAAGAGAGAGAGGTAGAAGAGAGAGAGGTAGAAGAGAGAGAGGTAGAAGAGAGAGAGGTAGAAGAGAGAGAGGTAGAAGAGAGAGAGGTAGAAATAGAAGAGAGAGAGGTAGAGAGAGAGAGAGAGAGGTAGAGAGAGAGAGAGAGAGAGAGAGAGAGAGAGAGAGAGGAATAGTTCCTTGACAGCTTTTGAAATACTCTAGTTTAGCCTGTTACGACATTAAGAAGCAGCATTGCCCTTTCTATTCACAGAGATGTCAAGAACACTCAGGAAAAGGTCCATGGTGTGGGATTTTAATTTGAGCCGGTTTGCTACAGGAGGAAAATATTCCTACAGCGACAGGAAATGTAAATGATTAGGTGGATTATAATTCATGAACATTTCTGTATGAGTTGCTACATTTTTCGTAAGGGGAAATCAAGTCTGAAATTTGATTTCCCCTTAAGTGGAAAGTGGAAATAAAAAATTCAGAAGCATTTTGGAACCTCGAATACACTACACAGCAAATTGTCCGGTGTTGGTTTTTCAGTGTAACATTTATAGTGTTGATTGAGGAGTAAAATTCACTCTGTTAGACTGTGTTGTCCAGTGTTGGTGTTAGTAACCAAAGTCATTGTTTTACACTGTGAAGAGTAAAACAGTGTCATCATGATCATATTTCCCAGCTTGCTATTCAGATAGATTTTTTTAGGATTGCTTTTAATATCTGGGTTTTTGCATGTACGTTGATTGATTAATCTTAAGCTACACCAAGATAAATAACATACATTTTTCCAGACGAATCCAGTCAGTTAGTTAGATTTAGTGCGCCCTTTACTGAAATGGTTGTTCCGGTTTAAACAGTGTTCCCAACCTTGGTAATCATTCTGAATGCAGGTTGAGGGTGAATTAAAAATTCCAACTGTTGGATATCCTAATTCTGGCTTGATTCCAAAAGGAATTACACATCACTTTGACAACCAGCATAATTTGATTTTCAGGCCTGATGTGTCCTGTAATTCGTAAAACAGGATTTTCCTTTCACAACTGTGTTAGGGGAAAACATGGACATCAAAGTAAGGTCTTAAGATATATGTATTGTCATAAAGTATATTTTTCTATGATAACATTTGCCTAGGTACTCATTTGGTGAAAGCCACAGGCCTATAAAAGGAAAGAATTCTACAGAATTCTTTCTCTCTGTCTCTGTCACAAACAAATACAGTGATTGGTGGTAACTCTGCAATTCAAACGAAAAGAAAAGGCAAAATTGGGAAATATGCAAATTAGGCTTTACCCCATATAGTGTTAAAACAATACCCCAAATCACTTACTGTAACAGAGTTTTTGCATAACACTAATTTAAGTTAACTCTAGATTAACACTAGTGTTGAATATAGATAACACTGAGTGTTAATTACCCCACAGTTTTACACTACGAAGTGTTACATTAACACTCAAAATGTAACATTATAATCAGAGTACTTTTTACCCTCTGTCAAGTGGGACCATATGTACTCTGAGATAGTGCTAAAATTAACTCTTTACGTGTTGATTTAACACTGCAAAAATTGTTGTATTGCAGGAAAGTTCTCCTCCAACAGGTTGATCAAGAACATTTTCTGAGAACATTTCTATTACTTGAAAAGCAACATACTTATCTTATTCTCAGATAGGTATGTTCCCATACTCAATTGTGCAGAAACTGAAAAAAGTTTGAAGCAAGATAAAATCTGCAACTATGTATTCCCTAGCTACGGTGTTTACAATCGAGGATTTTTGCTGCATTGAAGGTCCTCAAGAACACAGTAGCCTCCATCATTCTTAAATGGAAGAAGTTTGGAATCACCAAGACTCTTTTTAGAGCTGGCCGCCCAGCCAAACTGAGCAAATCGGGGGAGAAGGGCCTTGGTCAGGGAGGTGACCAAGAACCCGATGGTCACTGACAGTGTTCCAGAGTTCCTCTGTGGAGATGGGAGAACCTTCCAGAAGGAGAACCATCTCTGCAGCATTCCATTAATCAGGCCTTTTTGGTAGAGAGGCTAGACATAAGCCCACTCAGGAAAAAACTTCAAACTGTAACCAGTGCCTGCAACCTGGATCAGGTTGTCAGTCAACCTACCAGGATAGTTAGAGCTGTCATCAACATGTATTGATCACATCTTTACTAACGCTGCAGATATTTGCTTTAAAGCAGTATCCAAATCCATAAGATGTAGTGATCACAATATAATAGCCATATCTAGGAAAACCAAAGTTCCAAATGCTGGGCCTAATATAGTGTATAAGAGGTCATACAAGAAGTGTTATAGTGATTCATATGTTGATGATGTAAAGAATATTTGCTGGTCTGTGGTGTGTAATGAGGAGCAACCAGACGCTGCACTAGATGCATTTATGAAACGACTTATTCCAGTTCCTAATAAGCACGCACCCAAACTAGGCGTCCCACTAGCGGGACAACTTCGGGTGAAACTGGAGGGTGCGCAATTCAAATAAATAATCATAAAAATTATGGATATTAAACATTTAGGAACATACAAGTGTCTTATATCGGTTAATTTCTCTCCGATAGGTGGCAGTATTTTCACGTCCGGATGAAAAGTGTGTCCAAAGTAAACTGCCTGCTACTCAGGCCCAGAAGCTAAGATATGCATATTATTAGTGGATTTGGATAGAAAACACTCTGAACTTTCTAAAACTGTTTGAATCATGTCTGTGAGTATAACAGAACTTATTTGGCAGGCGAAACCCCGAGGACAAACCATTCAGAATTTTTTTTGAGGTCACTCTCTTTTCAATGGGTTTCATTGGGAATCCAGATTTCTAAGGGACCTTCTTGTAATTCCTATCGCTTCCACTGGATGTCAACAGTCTTTAGAAATTGGTTGAGGTTTTTCCTTTGAGAAATGAAGAAGGAGCACTGTTCAGAATGAGGCTCGAGGGAAGTGTACTCTTTGTTAGACGCGCGTGACCTGAAAGCTAGCTACACTTTGTTTTCCTCCGGTATTGAACACAGATCATCCCGTCTTCAATTTTATTGATTATTTACGTTAAAAAATACCTAAAGTTGTATTACAAAAGTAGTTTGAAATGTTTGGACAAAGCTTAAAGGTAACTTTTGTAGTCATGTTGCGCGAGTTGGAACCAGTGTTTTTTCTGGATCAAACGCGACAAATAAATGGACATTTTGGATATATATCGACGGAATTAATTGAACAAAAGGACCATTTGTGTTGTTTATGGGACATATTGGAGTGCCAACAGAAGAAGCTTGTCAAAGGTAAGGCATGAATTATATCTTTATTTCTGCGTTTTGTGTCGCGCCTGGAGGGTTGAATTAGGATTGTCTGTGTGTGTTTACTGGGGTGCTGTCATCAGATAATAGCATCGTTTGCTTTCGCTGAAAAGCCTTTTTGAAATCTGACACATTGGCTGGATTCACAACAAGTATAGCTTTAATTTGGTGTCTTGCATGTGTGATTTCATGAAAGTTTAATTGTTATAGTAATTTATTTGAATTTGGCGCTCTGCATTTTCACTGGATATCCCATAGAGGTTAATTAAAAGCTTTAATTCTTGTTAATCTAACTGCACTGTCCGATTTACAATAGGCTTTACAGCGAAAGCATGCCATGCGATTGTTTGAGGACGGCGCCCCACATCAAAATATGTTTTCCACCAGCACAGGTTTCATAAATTCACAAATTTAAATAGCGATTATTGACTTACTTTTTGAAAATCTTCCTCTGATTTGTCATCCAAAGGGTCCCAGCTACAACATGTAGTGTTGTTTTGTTAGATAAAATCCTTCTTTATATCCCAAAAAGTCAGTTTAGTTGGCGCCATCGATTTAAGTAATCCGCTCGTTCAACGTGTAGAGAAAGGAATCTATAAAGCTACCACTAAACTTTGTTAAAACAAGTCAAAATGTGTTTCTATTTAATCCTCAGATACCCTAAAATGTAATTAAACTATAATATTTCATACGGAAAGAAGTATGTTCAATAGGAAAGCGATAATAGCAGGTGTGCGTCCTCTTTGTCACGCGCGCATACACAAATTTCCAAGTCTGCATCCCAGTACTAAAACTCATTATTCTTCCTCGTTTTAGAAGAAACAAGCCAGAAACCTTGAACAAAGACTGTTGACATCTAGTGGAAGCCATAGGATTTGCAATCTGGGAGCTGGATTTGGATATGCTCTTATACTTTCCATTTTAAGAGCATGGGCTCTCAAAAAAAAAAAAACATTCCGGTTGGTTTTTCTTTGGATTTTCTCCTACCATATCTATTGTGTTATAGTCTCATACATTATTTTAACATTTTTATCTATTAACATTTCTATCTATAAAGTGTTTTCTATCCAATGGTACCAGTTACATGCATATCCTGGCTTCAGGGCCTGAGTAACAGGCAGTTTACTTTGGGCACGTCAGTCAGGTGGAAATTGAGAAAAAAGGACCCTAGCCTGATTAAAGAAAATGACTGTAAAAACTGTTAAATCCCCTTGGATTGATGAGGAATTTAAAAATTGCATGGTTGAGAAGGATGAGGCAAAAGGTATGGCAATCAAGTCTGGCAGCCCAACTGATTGGCAAACGTACTGAAAATTAAGAAATCATGTGACTAGACTAAATAAAAATAAAAATAAACTGCACTATGAAACAAAGATAAATTATATAAAGAGTGATAGTAAAAAGCTTTGGGGCACCTAAAATTAAATTTGGGGAAAAAAGCCAACTCGGCTCCTTCATTCATTGAATCAGATCGCTCATTCATCACAAAGTCCACTAATATTGAAAACAACTTTAATGACTTTTTCATTGGCAAGATAAGCAAACTTAGGGATGACATGCCAGCAACAAACGCTGACACTACACATCCAAGTATATCGCACCAAATTATGAAAGACAAGAATTGTACTTCTGAATTCCGTAAAGTCAGTGTGGAAGAGGTGAAAAAATTATTGTTGTCTATCAACAATGACAAGCCACCGGGGTCTGGCAATCAAGATGGAAAATTACTGAGGATAATAGCAGATGATATTGCCACTCCTATTTGCCACATCTTCAATTTAAGCCGACTAGAGAGCGTGTGCCCTCGGGACTGGAGGGAAGCTAAAGTCATTCCGCTACCCAAGAATTGTAAAGCCCCCTTTACTGGCTCAAATAGCCTACCAATCAGCCTGTTACCAACCCTTAGTAAACTTCTGGAAAAAATTGTGTTTGACCAGATACAATCCTATTTTACAGTTAACACATTGACAACAGAATGTCAGCATGCTTATAGGGAAGGACACTCAACAAGCACAGCACTTACACAAATGACTGATGATTGGCTGAGAGAAACTGATGATAAAATTATTGTGGGTACTGTCTTGTTAGACTTCAGTGCAGCTTTTGGCATTATTGATCATAGTCTGCTGCTGGAAAAACATACGTGTTATGGCTTTACACCCCCTGCTATAATGTGGATAAAGAGTTACTCGTCTAACAGAACACAGAGAAATATAATCCATTTAGAATCAGGAATTCCCCAGGGTAGCTGTTTAGGCCCCTTGCTTTTTCAGTTTTTACTAATGACATGCCACTGACTTTGAGTAAAGCCAGAGTGTCTATGTACGCGGATGACTCAACACTATACACGTCAGCTACTACAGCGACTGAAATGACTTCAACACAACAAGAGCTGCAGTTAGTTTCAGAGTGGGTGGCAAGGAATAATATTTCTAAAACTAAAAGCATTGTTTTTGGAACAAAACACTCACTATACCCTAAACCTCAACTAAATCTTGTAATACATCATGTGGAAATTCAGCAAGTTGAGATGACTAAACTGCTTGGAGTAACCCTAGATTGTAAACTGTCATGATCAAAACATATTGATGCAGTAGTAGCTAAGATGGGGAGAAGTCTATCGATAATAAAGCAATGCTCTGCATTCTTAACAACACTATCAACAAGGCAGGTCCTACAGGCCCTAAAAAAGGACTTAGGAAAATTGTATTTGGCCCAGAACAGGGCAGCATGGCTGGCCCTTGGTTGTACACAGAGAGCTAATATTAATAACGTGAACGTCAATCTCTCCTGGCTGAAAGTGGAGGAGAGATTGACTTCATCACTACTTTTATTTATGAGAGGTATTGACATGTTGAATGCACCGAGCTGTCTGTCTAAACTACACCCATGCTTTCCCCACAAGACATGCCACAAGAGGTCTCTTCACAGTCCCCATGTCCAGAACAGACTATGGGAGGCACACAGTACTACATAGAGCCATGACTACATGGAACTCTATTCCACATCAAGTAACTGACGCAAGCAGTAACATTAGATTAAAAAAACAGATAAAAAACACCTTATGGAACAGCAGGGACTGTGAAGCAACACAAACATTGGCACAGACACATGCTCACACACACACATGCTCACACACACACATGCTCACACACACACACACACACACACACACACACACACACACACACACACACACACACACACACACACACACACACACACACACACACACACACACACACACACACACACACACACACACACACACACACACACACACACACACACACACACTATACATACATACACATGGATTTAGTACTGTAAATATGTGGTAGTGGTGGAGTAGGGGCCTGAGGGCACACAGTGTTTTGTGAAATCTGTGAATGTATTGTAATGTTTTTAAAATTGTATAAACTGCCTTAATTTTGCTGGACCCCAGGAAGAGTAGCTGCAGCTTTGGCAGCATGGGGATCATAATAAATACAAATACAAATAATTATCATTAAAAAGCTTGGAGTATGCCAAAAGGAACGTAAAGACTCTCAGACCATGAGAAACAAGATTCTCTGGTCTGATGAAAATCAAGATTGAACACTTTGGACTGAATGCCAAGCATCACGTCTGGAGGAAACCTGGCACCATCGCTACAGTGAAGCATGGTGGTGGCAGCATCATGATGTGTGGATGCTTTTCAGTGGAAGGGACTGGGAGACTAGTCAGGATGGAGGGAAATATGAACAGAGTAAAGTACAGAGGAATCCTTGATGAAAACCTGCTCCAGAGCGTTCAGAACCTCAGACTGGGGCGAAGGTTCATCTTCCAACAGGACAATGACCCTAAGCACACAGCCAAGACAATACAGAAGTGGCTTCGGGACAAGTCTCTGAATGTCCTTGAGTGGCCCAGCCAGAGTCCGGACTTGGATCGAAGAAGAAGAGGTAGAGAGAGAAGAAGAAGAGAGAGAGAGAGAAGAAGAAGAGATAGAGAGAGAGAGAAAAGAAGAGGTAGAAAAGAAGAGGTAGAGAGAGAGGTAGAAAAGAAAAGGTAGAGAGAGGTAGAAAAGAAGAGGTAGAGACAGAGAGGTAGAGACAGAGAGGTAGAGAGAGAGAGGTAGGAAAGAAAAGGTAGAGAGCAAGAGGTAGAGAGAGAGGTTGAAAAGAAGAGGTAGAAAATAAGAAGTAGAGAGAGAGAGGTAGAAAAGAAGAGGTAGAGATTGAGAGGTAGAAAAGAAGAGGTAGAGATTGAGAGGTAGAAAATTAGAGGTAGAGATTGAGAGAGAGAGAAAAGAAGAGGCAGAGAGGTAAAGAGAAAATAAGAGGTAGAGAGAAATATATAGATTGAAAGTTTCCTTTCACAGTGATTTGCCAAGCGAAGGGTCCAAGTCCCGGTAACAACCTGAAGGAGGATGAAAACTCGTCACAGATCCCCAATATGCCGGTGCACACGCTCCCGTCCCAACAGCCACAGTGAAATGACATGCTAAAACAGGAGGACACGGGTGTGATGCATAAGGAAGAGACCAGGAGGATGAGCTGCTTAGATGTCTGTTGGCCTCCGATCAGGCTGCCTCTCAGAGTGACAGAGGTTGGAATTCAGTCCAACCTGCTGTAAGTCTTTGTTTGTAACCTGCTACACGCAAACACACACAGTTATTTTTCTGAAAACCCTCAACCTGATAGTATAAGTATATTTGTAAAGTAGCTTAAAACCTTTTCTCAATAGGGGGGCGCTGTTTTCACTTTGTAAAAAATCGTGCCCAAATTAAACTGCCTCGTACTCTATTCTAGCTCGTACAATATGCATATTATTATTACTATTGGATAGAAAACACTCAAGTTTCTAAAACCGTTTGAATTATATCTGTGAGTAAAACAGAACTCATTTTGCAGCAAACTTCCTGACAGGAAGTGAAAAATCTGAAATCGAGGCTCTGTTCCAGGGCCTTCCTATTCATTTGCTTGAAATCTATGGATATACATGCACTTCATACGCCTTCCACTAGATGTCAACAGGCAGTGGGAGGTGAAATGGGGTGTCTAGCTTGATCTGAGGTCAAACAAGAGCTCTTGAAATGACGTGACCCCAATTTCCTTTGTCTAGCAAGGCGCGGGATGGACATCAGCATTGGCTTCTGACACCAACGTCAAATACCTAAATACTCATCATAAAACATTTCTGAAAAATACATAGTGTACAGCAAATGAAAGACAGGCATCTTGTGATTCCAGACAATATTTCCGATTTCTTAAGTGTTTTACAGCGAAAACACAATATAGCGTTATATTAGCTTACCACAATAGCCAGAAACACAAGCCATTTCCCAGCAGCAAAAGTTAGCGATCGTAACAAACCAGCAAAAGATATATCATTTTTGACTAACCTTGATATGCTTCATCAGATGACAGTCCTATAACATCAGGTTATACATACACTTATGTTTTGTTCGAAAATGTGCATATTTAGAGCTGAAATCAGTGGTTATACATTGTGCTAACGTAGCTACTTTTTCCCACAACGTCCAGATATTTTTCGGACACTTTTTCTGACACACATATTCTGACCAAATAGCTATTCATAAACATAACTAAAAAATACATGTTGTATAGGAAATGATAGATACACTAGTTCTTAATGCAATCGCCGTGGTAGAATTCTAAAAATAACTTCATTACGACATAAGGCTTACGTTATGGCGAGCGAGTGCCCAAAACCTGGGCGCAAAACTAATAGTACACAGTTCGACAGATATATGAAATAGCATCATAAAATGGGTCCTACTTTTGATGAAATTCCATCAGAATGTTGTACAAGAGGTACTTTGTCCAGAACAATCGTTGTTTGGATTTAGAACGTCCTTTTTCCCTCTTGAATTAGCAAGCGCACTAGCCAAGTGGCGCGAAGCTCACCTTCCTGAACAAAGGCACACAACGCAACACGCCTAACGTCCCGAATAAATTTCAATAGTCTAATAAAACTATATTGAAAAAACATACTTTACGATGATATTGTCACATGTATCAAATAAAATCAAAGCCGGAGATAGTAGTCGCCTATAACGACAGCTTTTCAGAAGGCAATTCCAGGTCCAACCTCGCGCTTTCCAGAAAACAGGAAATGGGTGACACGTCATTCCAAGAGGATTTATTCCACCTCAGACCAAGATAAACACTCCATTTATTCTCTCACTGCCTCTTGACATCTAGGGAAAGGTGTATGACGTGCATGTATACTAATACGTATCATGCCCATTTATAGGCAGGACCTAGAACAGAGCATCGATTTCAGATTTTCCACTTCCTGGTCAGGAAGTTTGTGCCAAATGAGTTCTGTTTTACTCACAGATATAATTCAAACGGTTTTAGAAACTAGAGAGTGTTTTCTATCCAATAGTAATAATAATATGCATATTGTACGAGCAAGAATTGAGTACGAGGCCGTTTGAAATGGGCACCTTTTATCAGAGCTACTCAATACTGCCCCTGCAGCCAGAAGAAGTTAACTCTTCTGGAAGTTAATTAACCCGTGAGTGAAACAGACACTGCATAAATCAATGCAGTTTTATTGGCCTATCTTTCCCTCTGATCAATCTAGATTAGCTAAAGGGTACATGTTTTGTGTTAATGGGAGACTAACCAACCAAGTATATACAGTGGATTGGCCAACACAAACCATAGACCATACTACATCGGGTATACAGTACATAACACGCCACAGGGTGTTTCCTGTATACCGTCTCTGAGAAGTACAACCAATCAAAGCCCTTGGAGGAGGAGGCAGCAAGTTTCCATTGGATGAAATAGAACTACTCCTGCCCAATGAGGTTGAGTGTTTCATCTCTAAGGAAGCTCCATAGGGCATTGTGTTTATTGTTCAGGGCTATATCTGCCTAGATCCTCTGGGATCTTCCCCCTTTAACTCTTTCTCCATCTATTTCTATCTTTATCTGGGCACTACAACTTTTCTCTCTTCTACTCTCTATCAACACACTTACCTGGCATCATGTCTCCTGTGTCTATGTGGTTGATGACGTGTGTTGGAGGTAGATTAATAATGACGCTGGAGGGATGGCTGCCGTTTTAAGGGCTCCTAACCAACTGTGGTATTTTGTTTGTTTTCTCACATTGTTTGTAACTTATTTTGTACATAATGTTGCTGCTACTGTCTCTTATGACCGAAAACAGCTTCTGGATATCAGAACAGCGATTACTCACCTCGAACTGGACAAAGATTTTTTTTAGTGTGTCCAACGCGAATGATATACTGCTTCCCCGAGACCAGGCCCAAATCCTCGTCATTCGTGTGAAGAAAAGACGGAAATACAGGGGGCGGAGATCGGGGTGCCTTGTGAGAATTCGTCGGCGAGTGGGTAAGCCGCCTCCACAATCCGTTCTATTGGCCAACCTGCAATCATTGGAAAATAAACTGGATGATCTCCGTTCGAGATTATCCCACCAATGGGACATTAAAAACAGTAAAATCTTATGTTTCACCAGTCTGAACGACGACATGGATAATGTAGAGCTGGCTGGGTTTGCCATGCATTGATAGGACAGAACAGCTATGTCTGGTAAGATGAGGGGTGTGTCTATTTGTCAATAACAGCTGGTGCGCAACATGTAATATTAAAGAAGTCTCGAGGTAGTGCTCGCCTGAGGTAGAGTACATCATGATAAGCTGTAGACCACACTATCTACCAAGAGAGTTTTCATCTACAGTATATTAATCGTAGCCGTCTACGTACCACCACAAAACGAGGCTGGCACTAAACAAGGCCATAAGCAAACAGGAAAATGCTCACCCAGAAGCGGCGCTCCAATTGGCCGGGGACTTTAATGCAGGCAAACTTAAATCCATTTTACCTCATTTCTACCAGCATGTCACATGTGCAACCAGAGGAAAAAAAACTCTAGACCACCTTTACTCCTCACACAGAGACACATACAAAGCTGTCCTTTGCCCTCCATTTGGCAAATCTGACCATAATTCTATCCTCCTGATTCCTGCTTACAAGCAAAAACTAAAGTATGAAGTACCAGTGACTCGCTCAATACAGAAGTGGTCAGATGAGGCGGATGCTACGCTACAAGACTGTTTTGCTAGCACAGACTGGAATATGTTCCGGGATTCATGCAATGGCATTGAGGAGTATACCACCTCAGTCACCGGCTTCATCAATAAGTGCATCAACAACATCGTCCCCACAGTGACTGTGTGTACATATCCCAACCAGAAGCGAGCTCTAGCTAAAGGCTAGATCTGCCGCTTTCAAGGAGAGGGACACTAATCCGGACGCTTATAAGAAACCCCGCTATGCCCTCAGACGAACCATCAAACAGGCAAAGCGTCAATACAGGACTAATATTGAATTCTACTACACCTACTACACTGATGCAATACGAATGTAGCAGGTCTTGCAAACTACTATGGACTACAAAGGGAAACCCAGCCGTGAGCTGCCCAGTGACGCAAGCCTACTAGACGAGCTAAATTCCTTTTATGCTCGCTTCGAGGCAAGCAACACTGAAGCATGCATGAGAGCACCAGCTGTTCCGGATGACTGTGTGATCACACTCTCCTTAGCCGATGTGAGCAAGCCCTTTAAACAGGCCAACATTCACAAGGTTGCGGGGCCAGATGGATTACCAGGACGTGTAATTAGAGCATGCGCGGACCAACTGGCAAGTGTCTTCATTGACATTTTCAACCTCTCCCTGACCGAGTCCGTAATACCTATATGTTTCAAGCACACCACCATAGTCCCTGTGCCCAAAAAAGCGAAAGTAACTTGCCTAAATGACTACCGCCCCGTAGCACTCACGTCGGTAGCCATGAAGTGCTTTGAAAGAATGGTCATGACTCACATCAACACCATCATCCCGGAGACCCTAGACCCACTCCAATTCGCATACCGCCCCAACAGATCGACAGAAGACACAATCTCAATCACACTCCACACTGTCTTTTCCCACCTGGAAAAAAGGAATACCTATGTGAGAATGCCTTTTATTGACTACAGCTCAGCGTTCAACACCATAGTACCCACAAAGCTCATCACTAAGCTAAGGACCCTGGGACTAAAAACCTCCCTCTGTAACTGGATCCTGGACTTCTTGATGGGCCGCACCCAGGTGGTAAGGGTGGGCAGCAACACGTCTGCCACGCTGCTACCCACAGGGGTGTGTGCTTAGTCCCCTCCTGTACTCCATGTTCACCCACGACTGTGTGGCCAAACGCAACTCCAACACCATCATTAAGTTTGCTGATGACACATCAGTCTGATCACCAACAACAATGAGACAGTCTATAGGGAGGAGGTCAGAGACCTGGCAGTGTGGTGCCAGGACCTCAACCTCTCCCTCAATGTGAGCAAGACAAAGGAGCTGATTGTGGACTACAGGAAAGGCGGGCCGAACAGGCCCCCATTAACATCGACGGGGCTGTAGTGGAGAGGGTCGAGAGTTTCAAGTTCCTTGGTGTCCACATCACCAACAAACTATCATGATCCAAACACACCAAGACAGTCCTGAAGAGGGTACGACAACACATTTCCCCCTTCAGGAGAATTAACATTTTTGACAAGAGCATCATGACCTTTTGCATCACCGCCTGGTTTGGCAACTGCTTGGCATCCGGCTGTAAGGCACTACAGAAGGTAGTGCGTATGGCCCAGTACATCACTGGGGCCAAACTTCCTGCCATCCAGGACCTATATACTAGGTGGTGTCAGAGGAAGGCCCCCAAAAATTGTCAAAGACTCCAGTCACCCAAGTCGTAGACTTGGTACCACCAGGACTATTTACATTGACACTCCCCCCCCCTGTTTTTACACTGCTGCAACTCGTTGTTTATCTATCCATAGTCACTTTACCTCTACCTACATGTACAAATTACCTTGACTAACCTGTACCCCCGCATATAGCCTCGTTTTTGTTATTTTATTTTTTTAAATCAGACTCAAACAACATTTGACTCAATCCTGAAGCAATTATTAGCAGAAAAAATATTAGACACTCAAAATATTTTTGCGGAGAAAAGCACCAGATATGGCTTCCCCATAGAACTTTGTTAATCCTTCTGGGACAAAGTAGCGACCCTATTTACTCAAATGACAACACACGTCACTCAATTCAACGCGTCCTAGTTCCATGTATGAAACAGTTATCTCAGTTATATTAAAACCAGGAAAATCTGGAGAGTCCCCTGCATATTACAGACCCTTCAGTTTAATAAATAGCAACAATAAAATAACAAAACTCATAAACAGAATGTCAAAAGTATTACCAGAATTGATTCATATTAAATAGAACATGGTTTATTAAAAATAGACACAAACAAATACAAGTTTCAGTATAATACATTATACAAAAAAACAAGATGTAGACTTATTTAAAAGGGCTGTTGATGCAGAAAAGGCTTTTGATCATCTTGAATGTTTTTTTTCTCCAAATTTGGAAGTCTTCAACTTTCCAGCCAAAATAATACATTTCATAAAACTATACGTTTTGGGTTTATTCCTTTTTGCGACAGTGTGCGGGTCATATGCACCTGGAACAAACACTATTCAGTAGTAATGGCCTTATCATTTAAAAATATTATATAAATATCCTAAAGCGAATATTCACACAAATAATACATGTGTAATATATGTGATGAATCTGCTTTAGAAAGGGGCACAAGACAGGGATGTTCTCTCCCCTCTCCTGTTTGCACTGGCAATTGAACCGCTTTCAGAATTAAATAGACAGGACCTCCTGAGTGGTGCAGCGGTCTAAGGCACTGCATCTCAGCGCTAGAGGTGTCACTACAGACCCTGGACAGACCCTGGTTTGATTCCAGGCTGCATCACAACTGGCCGTGATTGGGAGTCCCGTAGGGCGGCGCGCAAATGGACCAGCGTCGTCCGGGTTAGGGTTTGGCCGTCATTGTTGTCGTGGTAATTTCCTGTATTACTAAATGAGGAGAGTTTACAAACCACACACAAGTCAGAGTTATATTTAAACTCCATCTTTAATCAAATGAGCTTCACCATAGCCCTTTGACTCTCAGATCAATTCAGTGTCTATAAATGAATTCTGAGAGTGCCTATAAGAGAATACAAAGATATTTTATAGCCAAGATACACCCCTCTCAACTTACATGACGAACCACAGATCTCAGAAACTTCACAAAGGGCCTTTTACTTGAGAGAGTAGTATCCCATAGCCAGATAGCATAAGCTATAAATTATCGTTCAGTTTGCTCTGTAAGACGAGGTTCTACTTCTCGTTCTTGGTACTTTATAGTACCAAAACATTACCTCATCCAATGGCGTATATCAATTTTCAACTTTAGATTCTCCCATCTCAAATACACACCCTCCTGGACAAGCTCACTGAGGGGAGTGAGCCTCTAGGTCATATACTAGGTCAAGATAAGTTCAACATTAGAGGGGTAACACAATGGTTCCAGACACTGCCATACTCCTCCCCCCAATGGGAAAAGGAGGGTGACTGGCGTACAGACATTGTGGAGCCCTTCACATGGTTCAACAGATACATTCACATATGAAGACAATGTTCAAACCTGTTCACATATGAAGACAATGTTCCATTCTGATATTCTGCATATTACCAGACATGTAAAAGACAAGCCTGACCTCTCCCCTCTCTGGGCTCCGAGTGACTTTTCCCTAGAGAAGAAAGGAAAATGCAACTGCCAACAGTATAGTCCAAAAAGAGACATTCTAATGACAAGTATCTCACATAAGCATATTATGAAAGTAAATAAAACATCTTATTTATCTATGTTACCTAACTAATTCTGATTCAGCTACGACATTGTAAATAAGAATTTGTTCTTAAACTTCTTGTCAATAGGGGGGCGCCATTTCGACTTTGTAAAAATCCGTTCCCAAATTAAACTGCCTCGTACTCAATTCTTGCTCGTACAATATGCATATTATTATTACTATTGGATAGAAAACACTCTCTAGTTTCTAAAACCGTTTGAATTATTTCTCTGAGTGAAACAGAACTCATTCTGCAGCACACTTCCTGTCAAGGAGTGAGATTTCTGAAATCGAGGTCTCTGTTTTAGGGTCAGTTTATAAATTCCCATGTAAGCTATGGGGCTACATGCACTGCATACGCCTTCCTCTAGATGTCAGTAAGCGGTGAGAATTTGAATGGAGTGGATTGCACCATCTGGGGCACTATAAAAGCTCATGGAACGGAAGGTCCGACCTTTTCAACGGGGCGCCTGACGCAGGAGGGACATCACAATGGCGTCCTGAAAAGCTTTCGTTTTAGCAGTTCTATATCTCCGGCTCTGATTTAATTTGATTTTTGTCTTAAAAACTTCATAAGGTAGTTAATTTAAACCGACTTATAGCAGTTTATATCAGTTTATTGCGATTTTCTGGAATTTCTTTGTCACGCGCTATCGCTAGTTGGACACCTCTCCGGCACATGGCTAGCGTTAGCTGCTATTTCTACAGGAGAAGAGGACATCTTTCAACCAAAAGACGATTGTTCTGGAGAAAGGACACCTTGCCCAAGATTCTGATGGAAGCTCGTCAAATAGTAAGAAGTCTTTATGCTGTTAATTCGTATTTATGTTGACAAATGTTAAACAATAATTCCGCCATGAATTTCAGTGCGGTCTCGCTTTAGCGCACGCTGTATGCGCAGTAACGTTAATTTAAAAAATCTAACACAGCGGTTGCATTAAGAACTAATGTATCTTTCATTTGCTGTCCAACCTGTATTTTTTAGTCAAGTTTATGAATAGTTATCGATTAGAGTAGGTGCCTCTCCAAGATGGCGCCGGACAGATTGCTTGAAGTTTGGCCACTACTCACATTGTATAACCACGATTTGTGCCGCTACATATGCACATTTTCGAACAAACCCTATATGCATTTTGTAATATGATGTTACAGGACTGTCATCTGAAGAAGTTTATGAAGGTTAGTCAAAAATTATATATCTTTTGCTTGCTTGTTACGATCGCTAACCTTTGCTGCTGGTAAATGGTGTTGTGTTTCTGGCTATTGTGGTAAGCTAATATAATGCTATATTGTGTTTTCGCTGTAAAACACTTAAAAAATCTGAAATATTGGCTGGATTCAAAAGATGTTTGTCTTTCATTTGCTGTACGCTGTGTATTTTTCAGAAATGTTTTATGATGAGTATTTAGGTAATTCACGTTGCTCTCTGTAGTTATTCTAGTCGCTTTGGTGAGAGTTGTGATGGTGGCTGCAATGGTAAACTATGATTTATACCTGAAATATGCACATTTTTCTAACAAAACATATGCTATACAATAAATATGTTATCAGACTGTCATCTGATGAAGTTGTTTCTTGGTTAGTGGCTATTTATATCTTTATTTGGTCGAATTTGTGATAGCTACCTATGCAGGAAAAAAATGGTGGAGTAAAAAAAGTGGTGTCTTTTGCTAACGTGGTTAGCTAATAGATTTACATATTGTGTCTTCCCTGTAAAACATTTTAAAAATCAGAAATGATGGCTGGATTCACAAGATGTGTATCTTTCATCTGGTGTCTTGGACTTGTGATTTAATGATATTTAGATGCTAGTATTTACTTGTGACGCTATGCTAGGCTATGCTAGTCAGCTTTTTTACTGATGGGGGTGCTCCCGGATCCGGGATTGGGAGGAATTAGAGGTTAACTGGCTTGCCTAGTTAAATTTAAAAAATAAACATAACAAGTGTCAGTAAACATATAAACTAAACATACATCTAAACTTATTTGCTGATGATCTTCTGATGTACCTGACTAATATTGAGAACTCAATGCCCCCCTTGTGAAGTTATGAAATTGTCCAAGGTGACATTTCTCCCCTTGCCAACCTAAGGTCTCTGACACTCGCTCACCTTATAAGGGCACAAGGCCAGACACAGGTGGCAGATGGTTTGAGTCTTTGATATTTATTATATTCCAAAATGGTAGGCAAGAGAATGGTCGTGGACAGGCAAAAGGTCAAAACCAGTTCAGAGTCCAGGAGGTACAGTGTGGCAGGCAAGCTCGAGGTCATGGCAGGCAGAAATGTCAGGCAGGTGGGTAGAGTCCAGAAACAGGCAAGGGTAAAAAATGTGAGGACTAGTAAAAGAGAATAGAAAAAGCCAGAGTATGGGAAAACACACTGGTTGACAAGACGAACTGGCACAGAGAGACAGGAAACACACTGGTTGACAAGACGAACTGGCACAGAGAAACAGAAAACACAGGGATAAATACACCGGGGAAAATAAGTGACACCTGGAGAGGGTGGAGACAATCACAAGGACAGGTGAAACAGATCAGGGCGTGACAGTAACCCCCCTCCTCTAGGCGTCCTACCTGGGCGCATACCTGGCTGACCGGGGTGTCGGCGGTGAAAACCGGAGATGAGGACCAGGTCCAGGATGTCTTTAGCAGGAACCCAACACCTCTCCTCCGGGCCAGAACCCTTCCAGTCAACCAGGTACTGGAAACCCCTGCCCCGTGGTTAAACCCTCAGGAGGCGTCTCACCGTATACGCTGGCTGGCCAACGATGATATGGGGGGAGGGATGGGCCTAGAAAACAGAAGACATAGGACTGTGAGACAAGGGCTTAATCCTGGAAACATGAAAAGTAGGGTGAACACGGAAAGTACGAGGCAACAGCAGGCGGACAGCAATGGGACTAGTGACTCTAGAGATGGGAAACGGATCAATGAAACGGGGGGACAGTTTGCGGGACTCTACCCGAAGAGGCAGGTCCCGAGTGGACCACCATACCCTCTGCCCGACAGCGAGGAGTCCGGTGGCGGTCGCTTGTCGACGATACCTGGAGGTGGTCTTGAGAAGAGCCGTCCAAGCTCTTCTCCAGGTACGCCGACAGCGGTGCACGAACATCTGGCCTGAAGGTATGTTGACCTCAACTTTTTGCTGTGGGAAGTGTGGGGGCTGATCCCCTTCGAATGCACCATGGAGTGATAGTCCAGTAGCCGAGCAGGGGAGAGTGTTCCTGGCATATTCCACCCAGACCCGTTGCTGACTCCAGGTGGTGGGGTTACTGTCAACAAGTCACCGGAGTGCCGTCTCCATATCTTGATTGGCTCGCTCCGACTGGCAGTTCGATTGGGGATGAAACCCAGATTACAGGCTGGCTGATGACCTGATAAGAGTGCAGAATGCCTTCCAGAATTGTGAAGAGAACAATGTCAACCGGGAGTCCATGGATTCGGAAGACATGCTGTACCATAAGCTGGGCCGTCTCCTTGGTTGAAAGTAACTTCGGAAGAGGGATGAAATGGGCGGCCTTGGACAGTCGGTCATCCACCGTCAAGATGGTGGTGTTGCCATCCGACGGAGGAAGCCCAGTAACAAAATCCAGGGAAATATAAGAACAGGGACGATGAGGGACAGGGAGTGGCTGTAGGAGGCCAGATGGAGCTTAACGCGGAGTCTTGCTTTGCGCTCACACCATGTATGCGGCGTTGAAGAAGGAAAGCCAGAGTTCAATAAGTACCAGGATGACAGGTAAGCCTGGAAGAGTGAGCCCAATCCAGGACCTGAGACCGGACCGAATCAGGAACAAACAGACGGTTAGCCTGGCCCCCCCTAGGGTCCGACTGGGAAAGCTGTGCCTTGCGGACCAGAGCCTCAATTCCCCATACAACAGAAGCCGCCAAACAAGAGGCAGGGAGGATGGTCTCAGATTCAGAGGGAGTGGCAGTGAAACTGTATTAACGGGATAGAGTGTCCGGCTTCACGTTTTTTGACCCTGGGCGGTAGGAGATGGTGAAATTGAACCTGGTAAATAACAGAGCCCAACAAGCTTGCCTTAGGTTGAGGCGCTTGGCAGTGCGGAGGTATTCTAAATTCTTATGATTCGTCCATACCAGAAATGGATGTTCCGCCACGTCCAGCCAGTCTCCACTCCTCCTTTTCCCATCACATACTCAGGAATGACACACACAGCAGACTTAGCATGATAATACTGTCTGAATATTACTGTGTTAGTGTTCATACAAATAACACACATATTTAGTCAAATAAGTTCATGGAAGGATAGCCACAGAATGTACATTTCTAGAAAAACGGGACTGTTCCCAGCTGTAGTTTCGACTTCTAAATGAGAAATACACATTAACTAAATGTTAGCTGCTTCACTGTTAGCTGTTTTCATACCATGTTTCTGATTGTTGCCTAAACCAGCGGCTGAGAACTATGCTACTTGTGGTAGTACTATTGGTCTGCCTTGTGTCTCTGGTCAGGAGCTATGGGGAAATGCCTCTTTTGAAAGAGGGGTGTGCGTGTGTGTGTGTGTGTGTGTGTGTGTGTGTGTGTGTGTGTGTGTGTGTGTGTGTGTGTGTGTGTGTGTGTGTGTGTGTGTGTGTGTGTGTGCACCTGTACATGTACGTGTACGTGCTGTCTCATGATGTCAGCTGCTCTCCTTTGATGTCCAGAAAAATTTGTACATTATCCAACACACATTCTTATGAAGATCATGAGTTACATTTTTCTATCCTAAGTTATTTTATCACTGACTCTTCAACCGAGCTCTCTTTTTCTCCTCTCAATAGTGTGAACAATGAACCAGACTTTTCTTTGTGTCTTACACACAACTCCTCTGCTTGTCTTGGTTGGTTAGTGGAGACTACTCACTGTGTGTACATTGTGTTTTCCACACTGATTCATACACACAACCTCAACAGTTGATCTTGTATAGCCAGCTGGTTCATTGCAAACAGAACCAAAGTGTTGCTCCTCTTTCAGTCTGCATCAGAAACTATATAATACATGTCCCTACATTGTAAATCTTCTGTGCATCAGAAACTATATAATACATGTCCCTACATTGTAAATCTTCTGTGCATCAGAAACTATATAATACATGTTCCCTACATTGTAAATCTTCTGTGCATCATAAACTATATAATACATGTTCCCTACATTGTAAATCTTCTGTGCATCAGAAACTATATAATACATGTTCCCTACATTGTAAATCTTCTGTAATGCTTAAATGAAAGCAAGCAATTGTCCACATTGACGAGAGCCTGGCACTAAAGACAACCGGTCATTCTGAGTACAGAGAGAAGGAACAAAATATGTCATTCAGCCATTGAAATGATTCACCATGAGCCATTCATTGTTGTTCAGTGTTGTGTGTCGTGTTGTTTCAGCTTTACGACAAGATCAACACCAAGTCCTCCCCCCAGATCAGAAACCCCTCTAGCGATGCTGTGCAGAGAGCCAAAGAGGTGAGCGCACACACACACACACACACACACACACACACACACACACACACACACACACACACACACACACACACACACACACACACACACACACACACACACACACACACACACACACACACACACACACACTGATATAATGTTGTGTGCTTGTCACCATGCTTGTGAAGACCTATATGATTGATCACATGATTAACTCTATCGATCACATGCTGCTTCCTATGTACTTCCTAAGCGTTCTTTGGGTACCTGCTGTTTGTTTAACATTTGGTCAATCTCGCCTGGGGTCAGATTTTAAAAGAAACAGATTAAGAAGGTATTGACTAGAAGGGTCTCTCTGATCTTGAATCAGATTCTAGGGGTCAGGTGGGTTTATAAACTGGGTCTATAGTAGGTCAGCCAACATGGCTTATTTGTTAAGAAGATTGAAGGAACAACAGCTAGTCAATATGGGAGGTAGTCATTTGATCAAGACAGTTTGAAACTACTCAACTAAACTGTCAAACAGTGAGGCCAGGCCCTGTGTTTCATTCCAAAAGGTTTCTACCCTGAAAGAAAAGTGGACAAGGGCAGTCAGAGTGGGAGATGCCAGTTTTGGAATGCATTCTATTAGATAGAATACAGTGTGCATTTTGATAGTATTCAGACCCCTTGACCTTTTCCACATTTTGTTATGTTACAGCTTTATTCTAAAATGGATTAAATCGTTTTACACACAATATCAATCTACACACAATAGCCCATAAAGACAAAGCAAAAACAGTTTTTGTTGTTTTGCAAATGTATTACAAATAAAAAACTGATATCACATTTACGAAAGTATTCAGACCCTTTAAACAATACTTTGTTGAAGCACCTTTGGCAGCGATTAAAGCCTCGATTATTCTTGGGTATGAGGCTATAAGCTTGGTTCACCTGTATTTGGGGAGTTTCTCCCATTCTTCTCTGCAGATCCTCTCAAGCTCTGTCAGGTTGGATGTGTAGCGTCGCTGCACAGCAATTTTCAGGTCTCCACAGATGTTCGATCAGGTTGAAGTCCGGGCTCTGGCTGGGCCACTCAAGGACATTCAGAGACTTGTCCCGGAACCACCCCTGTGTTGTCCTGTTGGAAGGTGAACCTTCGCCCCAGTCTGAGGTCCTGAGAGATCTGGAGCAGGTTTTCATTAAGGATCTCTCTGTACTTTGCTCTGTTCATCTTTCCCTCGATCCTGACTAGTCTCTATCCCTGACGCTGAAAAACATCCCCACATCAAATGTGCTACCAGTTCCCGGTTCCCAACATCATAAGTTCCTCTCCACAGAGTTGAGACGATTGGACATGAAGGCACAGGGATTAAGCTTTTGAACCTGGACGGGTCGCTGGGAAAGAATGGCCCCTACTCCCACGTAGGAAGCCTCCACCTCCACCACAAATGGACGAGTTGGTTCCTAATAGATGAGGATGGGAGCAGTAGTAAATTACTGCTTTAGATCCCCAAAAGCTTTGTCCGCTGCTGGAGAGCATGTGAATGGTACCTTGGGAGAGGTGAGTGCAGAGAGGGGAGCCACCAAGTTGATGTAACCCCGAATGAAATGGTGGTATACATTTGAAAAACCCAGAAACCGTTGGAGCTGCACCCTGGACGTGGGTTGGGGCCAATCCATCACCGCTCTCAACTTCTCCAGATCAATCTGTACATTCCCCTCAGCAATAATGTATCCCAGAAAGGAGATATTGGAGCGGTGGAACTCACACTTCTCAGCCTTTACAAACAACTGATTCTCCAAGAGGCGCTGAAGGACCTGTCGAACATGGAGAATGTGTTCCTGGGCAGAACGAGAGAAAACCAGGATGGAGTCAAAGACAAAAACAAAACGATTCAACATGTCCCAGAGCACATCGTTGAACAGAGCTTGGAAGACAGCAGGTGCGTTGGTGGGTCCGAATGGCATAACCAGGTACTCATAGTGTCCACTGGCAGTGTTGAAAGCTGTCTTCCACTCGTCTCCTTCACATATCCGCACAAGGTGGTAGGCATTCCGAAGGTCCAGTTTGGAAAATATAGTAGCCCCCTGGAGAGGTTCGAAAGCTGAGGAGAGGAGTGGTAGAGGGTACCGATTTTTAATCGTAATATCATTGAGGCCCCGGTAAGCAATACATGGACGCAGGGTCTTGTCCTTCTTCCCCACAAAGAAGAATTTTGCACCAGCAGGAGAGGCAGAAGGGCGAATTCTCCCAACAGCCAGTGGGTCCTCGATGTACTCCTCCATGGCCTTGGTCTCAGGACCAGATATGGGATATAGCCGGTCTCGAGGCGTTGTGGTGCCCAGAAAGAGGTCAGTAGCACAATCGTAAGGATGATGTGGAGGAAGGGAGGTAGCACGAGCCTTGCTGAAAATCTCCAGGAGGTCATAATACTCTGCGGGCACGGCAGAGAGATCCGAGGCCATACTTAATCCTGGAGACAGATGTTTTGGAGATGGCTGTGCCGCCTTTACCCAGTGTGAATGGCAAAATGAGCTCCAACCCAGAATGGAACCCGTAGTCCAGTCAATATCTGGGTTGTGTTTTTGGAGCCAAGAAAAACCCAAAACAGGTATGTGGGGGGACTCAATGAGGAGGAGCTGAATTGACTCAATGTGGTTTCCAGATACCCGCATATTAATGGGAACTGTGCTGTGCGTGACTCTACCAATGAAGCGGCCGTCCAGTGCCCTGTCATCTATAGGAACAGAGAGGAGTTGAGTAGGGATACTTAGTTCTGATACCAGGGTAGCATCCATGAAACTCATCTGCTCCAGACTCAATAAGCACCCGGAGAGACTTAGACTGGTCTCCCAGCAAGATCACATAAATTGAGATTGGGTAATGGGACTGAGAGGATTCCCAGTCAGACTCACCAGATTATTTGTACCTACTAAGGCTTCAGGTCTCATAACTGGGCACGTGGCTATGTAATGCCCTATAGCTCCACAACACAGACAGCAATTGGAGCTTAGCCTGCGGGAACGTAACCTAGCCCTTCCCAGTTGCATAAGTTCTGGTGTATCAGGCTTACCCGTCATCGATGATTCTCGAGGAAGCTCGGGTGGCTTCTGATCCTCTGAAAAAACCTTTGGGGACTTCCGGATTTCTTCGAAGATGAGCGAGCCACCGCGGATGAACGAGTGTGACCCAGGCCAGACCTTCTCTCACTCCTGCGTTCCCTTAGCTGTTCATCAATTCTAATGGTAAAGGCGATGAGGGAATCGAGGTCCACCTGTAACTACCGAGTAGCTAGCTCATCCTTTATCACCTCAAATAGTCCGTGAAGGAAGGTATCGAAAAGGGACTACGGATTCTAGACACTCTCGGCAGCCAACGTGCGATAGTCAACAGTGTACAACAGCCACACTACGGGAGTCTTGATGTAATTCAATAAGTTTACTGGCCGCCTCTCTCCCGGATACCAGAGAATCAAACACCTTCCTCACCTCTGCCATGTGAAGTAGTGACGCGCGACATACACCTAGTTTCCTGAAACTAGTCACAAATTAGATTGAGATAACTTTACTGCAACATTGCTTGCTCACTGCATCCAAGTTTCTTGACCGGTGTTTCAAAGAGTTGTCAGTCAATGCGAGCTCATGAATATTAGCTCCCTGCCCATAGCCTGTTTTTTCAAAATACTTAGTAGTTAGCCATGAGACAAAAAGTACTTTTTCTCAATTTTTGAGCATTTCTATCCTCCAAAAATATAATGGGTGATATTTTAGTCACTTAAAAGTCTATTTTACATGGGAATCAGAATGACTATTTGGGACCTTTAACATATTATGCCAATGCAACAGAACAGATTAACTCTCACTGGTGGCCAAAAATAACTATCTGAAAGCCACGGCCCTACTCAGGCTTCTTATCTGACCCACTGGGTCATATCTCAATAACCCAGCATCAATAATCCAGCATCAATAACCCAGCAGTTTTTAAAGAAAACAACCCAACTAATTGACCCAATGTCTGCAACACATCAGTTGGATCATCCAAGCAAACCAGTATTTTTTTTAAGTGTATACTCTCTTCAAACTGCATGAGAAATAATTTTCCACTCAGTGACAATAAGAAGCATTTCCAACTGAACATCAACACTATAAGACTTCGACAACGTCTTATCATTAAATGTCACTCAAGATATCTTCACTCTGTCAATGTGGTAGAGAAAGTGACGGTTCTATTATCAAAATACTGTAGATTGCTTGAGAGGATTCAAACTCATCTGTCTAAGATTACTGCAGTCAACTCAATGTTTATAGTCCGATAGGGAAATGTAGTTTGCAGTCAGGATGACATACAACCCTACATTCAATAGTAGGCACACAGACACTACTGTAGGTACGTACAGTATACTGTAAGCAAGGGTGTCCTACCCTCCTCATGGAGAGCTACCCTCCTGCAGCATTTTCTAACACACCTGATTCGATTAATCAACAAGGTCCTTGAGACTTTGATTGGGTGAATCAGGTGTGTTTGTGCAGAGCTGGATCAAAAGCCTGCAAAAACAGTAGCTCTCCTGGAGGAGGGTCGACCCCCGCTGACACATAATATTGTACAGCCTGCAGTGGATGAATTCTGTAGTGATACTGTAGATACAACTATTTTCTTGTATCATTATTGGATAAGATCAGCGCTGGTTGACTATAGAAACCTTATAAAAGTTATAATGTCTAGTCTACTGTAGTTGTACTCTGTAGTGACAGTCTAACATTATTGGCTGAGAGCAGCGATGGCTGAGAGATGTGTAACTCTAACAGGACAGCAGGTGTTGAGAGAGACGTCACGCTGCAACTGAAAAGGAAACATCTCCTTGACAATGGAGAACAGCTGGTGGTGGGGTGTGACACCTGGGTGCCTGCCTAGCGACGTGCCTTCTCTCTCAGGTACAAACTTCAATCAGAGTTCGACAGCTGAATCACCGGTGCTACCGTAAACGTTAGCATTAGCGACAGAGCCAGCATCTGTCACAAATCACCACGGTTACCAGAAAGATGGAAAATTATAGATTTTTAAAGGAATGATAAAAAAAAGAAATAATCTTTATCTGCGCACCTGTCCCTTACTCCTTTTACAAGGTCATATACATAATCAGGGATACTTCCCTCACTATTCATAGAATACATTCAACTGATTTATGGTGAATAATACAGGAAATGTAGGAAGAAACATCAGGCATACGGAAGCTCTATCTGCCAAAGAAATGGAAGTATGTCATAATGGTGACAACATGCAGAGGTAATTGTGTGTAGGTAACTGTGTGCAGAGGTAATTGTGTGTAGTTTTCATATGTGTTGTTAGCTTCTAAATAACAGAGTAAAAACTGACGGACAACTATGAAAAGCTCAAATCAAGAATATTCACCCAATGGGTCAGACAGCTGAACAGACAAAGACATGTTCCCACCATCACAAGTATATATACCCCACTTTAGGTAAAGTCTCCTCCTCTACTCTAAATATTACATCTTTATTGCTAGGCAGGGTGCTGACCTGACCTGACCTCGGTCCACATTCCTCACTAATCCACAGCTCTCCACCATTATCAATGACCTCAAACATGTGATTGCCTTTCCCTTACTCAGTAACATTCCAAGCCCCTGGCTCATATCAAACCTTTATTGACCCCACCATATACATTCCTCCATAACCATTAACTTCTGGTGTAGCAAGTATTTCAAATTACAACCCAACAATGAAACAAGACTGTGGCCATTTTCTTTCCATAGGATACCTGATGTCTAACAATAACATGTTCTGCCAGAACGTAAACGTTGCGCAATCCCCTCTCTCCCTTAGTGACTTGATGAAGGATATTTCAAGTTTATAAATCATAACCCATCAGTGTAATGGTGAGTCATTTTGTATCTATGTTGACCACAAAATGTGTATTTTATTCCCAATACCACAGTGGTGCTGGTGGTGTGTGAATGTGTGTGTGTGTGCACTGTAAAAAAAAAAAAAAAAAAAGTTGATTCAACATACAATTGTAAGGCTACCAGCTGCAATAGAATTGTGAGTTTTCTCAACATTTGGGCATATAGCTGAACCAACATACATTCTCAAGTTGAAATGTACACTACCAGTCAAAAGTTTGGACATACCTACTCATTCAAGGGTTTTTATTTATGTTCAATATTTTCTACATTGTAGAACAATAATGAAGACATCAAATCTATGAAATAACACATATGGAATCTTGTAGCAACCAAAAAAGTGTTAAACACTTCCTACATATGCTGATCACTTGTTGGCTGCTTTTACTTCACTCTGCGGTCACAAATCATCCTAAACCGTCTCAATTGGGTTGAGGTCGGGTGATTGTGGAGGCCAGGTCATCTTATGCAGCACTCCATCACTCTCCTTCTTGGTCAAATAGCCCTTACACAGCCTGGAGGTGTGTTTTCGGTCATTGTCCTGTTGAAAATCAAATGATAGTCCCACTAAGCGCAAACCAGACGGGATGGTGCATCGCTGCAGAATGCTGTGGTAGCCATGCTGGTTAAGTGTGCCTTGAATTCTAAATAAATCACTGACAGTGTCACCAGCAAAGCACCCCCACACATCACACCTCCTCCTCCTCTATGCTTCACGGTGGGA
This sequence comes from Salvelinus namaycush, assembly GCF_016432855.1. Lineage (NCBI taxonomy): Eukaryota > Metazoa > Chordata > Actinopteri > Salmoniformes > Salmonidae > Salvelinus > Salvelinus namaycush. The sequence goes on from NC_052325.1 coordinate 16,620,697, forward strand.
ACCACACATGCGAAGAACATCCATTCAACTGCTCTGCGTCTCACAAAGACATGGCAGTTGGAACCACAAATCTAAAATTTGGACTCATCAGACCAAAGGACAGATTTCCACCGGTCTAATGTCCATTGCTCGTGTTTCTTGGTCCAAGCAAGTCTCTTCTTCCTATTGGTGTCCTTTAGTGGTGGTTTCTTTGCAGCATTCAACCATGAAGGCCTGATTTCCGCAGTCTCCTCTGAACTGTTGATGTTGTGACATGTCTGTTACTTAAACTCTGTGAAGCATTTATTTGGGCTGCAATCTGCGGTGCAATTAACTCTAATGAACTTTGCTCTGCAGCAGAGGTAATTCTGGGTCTTCTTTTCCTGTGGCGGTCCTCATGAGAGCCAGTTTCATCATAGCACTTGATGGTTTTTGCGACTCCACTGTTAAAATGTTCATGTCTTCAGGTCTTAAGGTAATGATAGACTGTCATTTCTCTTTGCTTATTTGAGTTGTTTTTGCCATAATATGGATTTGGTCTTTTACCAAATAGGGCTATCTTCTATATACCACCCCTACCTTGTCACAACACAACTGATTGGCTCAAACACATTAAGAAGGAAAGAAATTACACAAATGAACTTTTGACAAGGCACACCTGTTAATTGAAATGCATCATGAAGCTGGTTGAGAGAACCCCAAGATTGTGCAAAGCTGTCATCAAGGCAAATGGTGGCTGCTTTGAAGAATCTAAAATATATCATATTTTGATTTGTTTAACACTTTTTTGGTAACTACATGATTCCATATGTGATTTTTCATTGTTTTGATGTCTTCACTATTATTCCACAATGCAGAAAATAGTAAAAATAAAGAAAAACCCTGGAATCAGTAGGTGTGTTCAGTCTTTTGACTGGTACTGTATGCAAATGTATTATTTCAGTTTTTATATTTAATAAATTAGCAAAAATTTCAAAAAATATGTTTTTGCTTTGTCATTATGGGGTATTGTGTGTTGATTGATGAGCGGGAAAAAAAAAGAAAAAAAAAATTCTGAGTCTGAATACTTTCCGAAGGCACTGTGACCGACTGGTTCGATTCGGTCTGATGTAGAAAAAAATTGAAATTGTAGATAAAGGTAGAGACTCAGAACTAGAGAATTGTATATCATACACTACAGTTGAGGAACAATGGGAAAGTAATTATGCTTGGAAAGTGGATAACTTGTAACACACTTTTGAGAAAATGGCCTTTTAATGTTTTGGTAAACCTACTGGAGAGTTCTTCTTTGTCTACACCCGTTCAGCATTGTTGCTTAAGCCTTAGTCCCACCCATCTCTTCAAGGATTCACATGTGAGGCCATGTACTTAACATACAAAGATTTCAAGACTTCAGGCTGGTTTATACTATGGGTGTGCCAGAGTGCGCTCAGAGTGCGCTCTGGGCATTCCTAAATTCAGAATGTTTTGCTCTTGGAACATTCAGAACTTACACTGGAAGCTCTGGCAGGGGAGCTGGGTTGATCCGAGCGTTCTGACCAAACAACAGCAGTCAAGCACCCAAGCTAACTGGCTAACGTTGACTAGCTTGCTAGCTACTTCCAAACACAATTGAGAGAACAGCTCACTCTGACCATTTTACTCACCCTAGCAGAGATGGTTAGGCTGTTTTTATGTTATCCAGGGTGTTGGTGACTAACTGTGCTGCTGGTAACAATTTAATTACGCTTTTTAGCCAACGCTTACTGACACCGGCCATATTCAACGGGTGTTGAGCGTTCATAAATTTGTCAGTTATTCTGCGCTCTGGCACACTCAGACGAGAGTGCTCTGAAATAGGAGAAGATAGCCTGAGCGAATTTACCAACTACGTCTATCGACAGTTGTTGCAGTGACATCATGAACATTCTATTGATGTGGTTACTTGCATAGTGGAGTCTCTTGTTTAGACATGTAGCTAGCTAACTAGCTAAACAATGAACCATGATCCCAACTCATAACGTTAACCCCCTGCATTAATCTGCAGGTAGCTAACCAACCAGTTTCAATGTTAGCTAACTAACATTAAGCTAGAACTAGCAATACAAATGGCTCTGAGCTACAAATAATATTACTACACAAATTACACATAACTTTAGCTAGCCAGCCAGCTAAGGTTAGCTAGATAGCTAACAGTACGCTTTAACTTGAAATGAAAACGACTTTGACAAAATTAGAAACGGGTCATATCTGGAAAAGTAGCTAGCCAGTCTATCTTACAAGGATGGACGCTTCTCCCTCTCTGTCACGGATGCCATAGTTGCCCTTAGTTTGAAAATGTAATCCGGAGACAGGTGTTTTGTTCAATAGCCTTCTGTGTGTTCTCTTTTCAACTCCCTCTGCATATTTGCAATCAATTGACAGACAGAATTTTCTCCATCTCCTCAGCTATCATACTCCAGTTCCACTGGACACTCCACTGATTTCAAAACTCGGTTCTCCAGAAAGTGGAGAGCAACACTTTTCCAGTTCTACTACATGACATCTTTCAAAAAACCTGCGTTAGAAAGGATTACCTACACATACTGACCAGCTCATGTCATAGACAGAACCATACTACATGGCAGACCAATCTGAACTTATCTCTCGGCATGTCCAGCCCATCCATTATCTCAGCCAATCATGGCTAGCGGGAAGGTTACTTCTTTTTTCTGTGGTTAAACCAACTAGGCGCATAATTTAACAATTGTATTCGTATTTACAGATGGCATACACTTTTGTTTTTAAGGCACGTGAAAGTTCACATGTTCCAGGAGGCATTTCTTCAAAAGTTTACATTCAAATGGCTTTCTTGTGAAGTAGTGATGCACGACATATGCCTAGTTTCCTGAAACGAGTCACATATCATAGAGCATTTATTTGACCTGCAATAGAGCCTTCTGATTATAATGATGGGTGTGGTTTTGAGGGGTTTTGATTAGGGTTTGAAACCTAAATCATTTTCCTATCGTTTCGTTCTGAACGTAACCATTTTTTCCCCCCACGCTTTTCCGTCCAGAAAAATAAAGTTCTGAACAGGTTGGAACTCAAAAAAGGTAACTGTTTATATGGTTTCTTTTTTTTCCTTTTTAAACCTCTGAAATCAATTTTAAATTACTTCTCCAATCAGTGGGGATAGAGCAGATTGCTATGGAGCGGGTAAGCTATTTGCATGCATTGGACAGACAAGTATAGGGCGCGAGATGTAATTGAAATTTTGCGGGTAGGGAGAGAGCAAGAGAGGGTAGAGGAGAAGGCTTGGCTTAAAGCGTTGGGCATCTTGTTGTTATGATATGCATTATCTGAATTAGGTCTTCTGAATTATACCTACAGAGGAGCGATCTCTGAAGGAACTTTGAATGTCTTTGAACTTCAGAGAGTTGGCTTAACGTTGGACCCGCTAGCTAAATAGCAAGTTGTGTGTGCAGACAGGCACCATAATTAAATTAAAAAAACATCTTACTTTTTTGTAGTTAATAAATCCAAAGTGAAATGTGATAACTATAGTTTGCTTAACCAGCATTGAAAAGACTAATCCATTCTACTCTAATTAGAAAACTCTCTCCCTAATTTCTGAATGACGCTTGTAAAGTCAGTAGGCTACTAGATTATGCTTTGTAGGGGAGGGACAGGTAGCCTACGCAGGTAAAGATTTTCAGCAGGCAGGCACTGGAATAAGTTTCAAGCAGAGTTTGTTGAGTAAACTTTAACACATTAGCTCAAATTCTTGTCACTTTGAAGTCCACTCAACTCACAGAATAACACTGATTAAGCAATTGGTTAAATTGGCTTTCATGTGTCCTTATTCTTCTATCCTCGTGGGGACCTGAAATCCCCAAAGTTCCCACAGGGATAGTAAATCAATGAAAATGTTTCTGGTATGTACAGGTATGTACAGGTACTGTATGTACATACAAAATAGTTTAGTCAAAACATGCCTTGGTTTGAAGCAATTGGTAAATTAGGTATCATGGGATGTATGTAAGGCTATTTTAAACCTAAGGGTTAGGGTTAGAGAAAATTGGATTGTGAATGGAAATCAATTTTAGATCCCCCACGAGGATAGAATAATAAATGTGTGTGTGCGTGTGTGCTAAAATTCACATCTAAGACTCAACCTATCGAAGGCAGGTCATATCAGATGGATAGAGCATACACAGTTGAAGTCGGAATTTGACATACACTTAGGTTGGAGTCTTATGGCTGCAATCCCGGTAACGGGATGATGTGACAACAGCCAGTGAAAGTGCAGGGCGCCAAATTCAAAACAACAGAAATCTCACAATTAGAATTCCTCAGACATACATGTTTCTTATACCATTTTAAAGGTAATCTTGTTGTTAATCCCACCAAAGTGTCCGATTTCAAATATGCTTTTCAGCGAAAGCACTACAAACGATTATGTTAGGTCACACCAAACCACAATAAGCACAGCCATTTTTCCAGTGAAAGATAGCAGTCACAAAAAGCAGAAATATAGCTAAAATGAATCACTAACCTATGATGATCTTCAACAGATGACACTCATAGGACTTCATGTTACACAATAAATGCATGTTTTGTTTGATAAAGTTTATATAAAAAAATCTGAGTTTACATTGGCACGTTACAATCACTAGTTCCAAAAACATCCAGTGATAGTGCATAGCCACATCGTTTCAACAGAAATACTCATCATAAATGTAGATGATAATACAAGTTATACACATGGAATTATAGATATACCTCTCCTTAATGCAACCGCTGTGTCAGATTTCAAAAAAACGTTACGGAAAAAGCAAACCATGCAATAATCTGAGACGGAGCTCAGAACAAGAGTCAAATTAGCCGCCATGTTGGAGTCAACAGAAACCAGAAATTACATGATAAATATTCCCTTACCTTTGATGATCTTCATCAGAATGCACTCCCAGGAATCCCAGGTCCACAATAAATGCTTGATTTGTTCGATAATGTCCGTTATTTATGTCCAATTAGCTACTTTGGTTAGCGCGTTTGGTAAACAATTCCAAAGTCACAAAGCGCGTTCACTAAAACGTGACAAAATGTCCAAAAGTTCCGTAACAGTCAGTAGAAACATATCAAACGATGTATTGAATCAATCTTTAGAATGTTGTTAACATACATCTTGAATAACGTTCCAACCAGGGAATTACATTGACTTCAGATGAGCGATGGAACGGAGCTGCCTCTCACGTGAACCCGCGTGGTCAAAGCATGGTCGCCTCATGGCAGTGGTGACTCATTCCTGTCTCCTTCGGCCCCCCTTCACAGTAGAGTCATCAGACAAAGTTCTATTGACTGTTGACGTCTAGTGGAAGCCGTAGGAAGTGAAAACTCATCCATATCTCGCTGTAATTTCAATGGGAGCTTGGTTGAAAAATGACCAGCCTCAGAAAAAATCCAAACAGGAAGTGGAACTTCTCAGGTTTTTGCCTGCCATATGAGTTCTGTTATACTCACAGACATAATTCAAACAGTTTTAGAAACTTCAGAGTGTTTTCTATCCGATACTACTAATAATATGCATATATTAGCAACTATGACTGAGGACCAGGCCGTTTACTCTGTGCACCTTTCATCCAAGCTACTCAATACTGCCCCTGCAGCCATAAGAAGTTAAAACTTGTTTTTCAACCACTCCACAAATTTCTTGTTAATAAACTATAGTTTTGGCAAGTCGGTTAGGACATCTACTTTGTGCATGACACAAGTAATTTTTCCAACAAATGTTTACATACAGATTATTTCAATTATAATGAACTGTATCTCAATTCCAGTGGGTCAGAAGTTCACATGCACTAAGTTGACTGTGCCTTTAAACAGCTAGGAAAATTCCAGAAAATGACGTCATGGCTTCCGAAGCTTCTGATATGCTTATTGGCATCATTTGAGTCAATTGAAGGTGTACCTGTGGATGTATTTCAAGGCCTACCTTCAAACTCAGAGCCTCTTTGCTTGTCATCATGGGAAAATCTAAAAAAATCAGCCAAGACCTCAGAAAAAAAATTGTAGACCTCCACAAGTCTGGTTCATCCATGGTAGCAATTTCCAAACACCTGAAGGTACCACGTTCATCTGTACAAAAAATAGTACGCAAGTATAAACACCATGGGACCACGCAGTAGTCATACCGCTCAGGAAGGAGACACGTTCTGTCTCCTAGAGATGAATGTACTTTGGTGCGAAAAGTGCAAATCAATCCCAGAACAACAGCAAAGGACCTTGTGAAGATGCTGGAGGAAACAGGTACAAAAGTATCTATATCCACAGTAAAACGAGTCCTATATCAACATAACCTGAAAGGACGCTCAGCAAGAAATAAGCTACTGCTCCAAAACCGCGATTAAAAAAGCCAGACTATGGCTTGCAACTGCACATGGGGAAAAAGATCGTACTTTTTGGAGAAATGTCCTCTGGTCTGATGAACCAAAAATAGAACTGTTTGGCCATAATGACCATCGTTATGTTTGGATGAAAAGGGGGAAGCTTGCAAGCCGAAGAACACCATCCCAACTGTGAAGCACGGGGGTGGCAACATCATGTTGTGGGGGTGCTTTGCTGCAGGAGCACTTCACAAAATAGATGGCATCGTGAGGTGGGAAAATTATGTGGATATATTGAAGCAACATCTCAAGACATCAGTCAGGAAGTTAAAGCTTGGTCGCAAATGGGTCTTCCAAACGGAAAATGACCCCAAGCATACTTCCAAAGTTGTGGCAAAATGGCTTAAGGACAACAAACTCAAGGTATTGGAGTGGCCATCACAAAGCCCTGACCTCAATCCCATAGAACATTTGTGGGCAGAACTGAAAAAGCATGTGCGAGCAAGGAGGCTTAACTTCTTATGGCTGCAGCCCGACACCGGTACACTTATGACAACATCCAGCTCAAGTGCAGGGCGCGAAATTCAAAAGATATTTTTTTTAAATATTTAACTTTCACACATTAACAAGTCCAAGACACCAGATGAAAGGTACACATCTTGTGAATCAAGCCAACATGTCCGATTTTTAAAATGTTTTACAGGGAAGACACAATATGTAAATCTATTAGCTAACCACGTTAGCAAAAGACACCACTATTCTTACTCCATCAGTTTTTACTCCATCAGTAGCTATCACAAATTCGACCAAATAAAGATATAAATAGCCACTAACCAAGAAACAACTTCATCAGATGACAGTCTGATAACATATTTATTGTATAGCATATGTTTTGTTCGAAAAATTTGCATATTTCAGGTATAAATCATAGTTTACATTTCAGCTACAATCAGAAATTGCACCGAAAGCAGCCATAATATTTACAGACACCAACGTCAAATACCTAATTACTCATCATAAAACATTTCTGAAAAATACATAGTGTACAGCAATTGAAAGACAGGCATCTTGTGATTCCAGACAATATTTCCGATTTATTAAATGTTTTACAGCGAAAACAAAATGTAGCGCTATATTAGCGTAGCCACAATAGCCAGAAACACTTGGGCGCCCACGACCAGTTCACATGCACGACAGATATTAGAAATAGCATCATAAAATGTTTCTTACTTTTGGTGATCTTCCGTCAGAATGTTGGACAAGGTGTCCTTTGTCCAGAACAGTCGTTGTTTTGATCTGGAACGGCAAATATCCCTCTTCATTTAGCATGGGCACTTGCCAAGTGGCACGGATCACTCCAACGTCAACAAAGTCAGAGAACGGAACACGGCAAAACTCCCGAAAAAATTTAAATAATCTGATTAAACTATATTGAAAAAACATACGTTACGATGATATGGTCACATGTATCAAATAAAATCTAAGACGGAGATGTTAGTCGTCCATAACGGGAGCAAAACAGAAGCCAAATCCATGTCCTCTTTCGCGCGCTCCAGAAACAGGAAGTGGACGGTCACGTCAAAGAAATAGCTTTTATTCCACCTCAGACCAAGATAAACACAAAATGTCTTCTCTCACAGCCTCTTGACACCCAGAGGAAGGCGTATGAAGTGTACGTAGACTCTTACGTATCATGACCATGTATAGGCAGGAAGTTGAACAGAGCATATATTTCTGACATTCCACTTCCTGGTCAGGAAAAGTGCTGCAGAATGAGTTCTGTTTCACTCAGAGAAATAATTCAAACGGTTTTAGAAACTAGAGAGTGTTTTCTATCCAATAGTAATAATAATATGCATATTGTACGAGCAAGAATTGAGTACGAGGCCGTTTGAAATGGGCACTATTTAACTGGCTACTCAATACTGCCCCTTGCAGCCATAACAGGCTAAACACCTGACTCAGTTACACCAGCTCTGTCAGGAGGAATGGGCCAAAATTCACCCAACTTATTGTGGGGAGCTTGTGGAAGACTACCTGAAACGTTTGACCCAAGTTAAACAATTTAAAGGCAACGCTACCAAATACTAATTGAGTGTATGTAAACTTCTGACCCACTGGGAATGAGGTGAAAGAAATAAAAGCTGATATAAATCATTCTCTCTACTAATATTCTGACATTTCACATTCTTAAAATAAAGTGGTGATCCTATCTGACCTAATACAGGGAATTTTTACTAGGATTAAATGTCAGGAATTGAGAAAACTGAGTTTAAATGTATTTGGCTAAGGTGTATGTAAATTTCCGACTTCAACTGTACATAATGTGTGTAAAAGATTTTTGGACTGTCAAGCTTTAGATTTTTGTATTGCATTTGCATTCCAATTAGGACCTTTTTTTGTCTTTCATAGCAGATATCTAATTGGGTAATTACTATAGGCTCGTTAACACAGTCTCACTCCAATATAAATCCATCTCAATCAGATCCATCTCAGTCAAATTCATCTCAGTCAAATGACTGGAGTACTGCATTCTAAGCCAAACTAGTAAAGATTTCTTAAACTCTCCCACTCAAACATCACGTCCATAAATTGACAATGCTGAGTGGTTGCCTAGCAATTGGAGAGATAAATAAGTAGCAGGTTAAGTTTCTTAGCAACAGGAAGTGTGTGTAGGTGTGGATGGAAGGGGCGTTTGTCTTGAGAAAGCTTTTGTCATTCAAAAATGCAGCAGAAGCTAAATACAGAGAACATAGAAGTACACTAGAGACATGGCTAACTCAGCAGAGACATATTGTCCAGTGCCTTAATAAAGTATTCATACCTCTTGACTTTTTCCACATTTTGTTGTGTTACAGCCTGAATCAAAAAAATATAACATTTAAATGTTGTGTCACTGATCTACACACAATATCCCATAATGTCAAAGTAATGTTTACAAATTAATTAAAAGTGAAAAGCTGAAATGTCTTGATTCAATAAGTTTCAACCCTTTTCTTATGGCAAGTCTAAATAAGTTCAAATGTGCTCAGCAATTCACATAATAAGTTGCATGGACTCATTCTGTGTGCAATAACAGTGTTTAAGATGATATGATTTTTAAATGACTACCTCATCTCTGTACCCCTCACATACAATTATCTGTAAGGTCCCTCTGTCGAGCAGTGAATGTTAAGCACAGATTCAACCACAAAGACCAGATAGGTTTTCCAATGGTTTGCAAAGGAAGGCTCTTATTGGAAAGGTAAAAAAAGCAGATATTGAATATCACTATGAGTATGGTGTAGTTAGAAGTTACACTTTGGTTGGTGTATCAATACACACAATCACTACAAAGATACAGGTGCCATTCCTAACTCAGTTGCTGGATGACAGAAAACACTCAGGGATTTCACCATAAGGCCAATGGGGATTTTAAAACAGTTGCAGAGTTTAATAATGGCTGTGATAGGAAATATCTGAGAATGGATCAAATACATTGTAGTTACCCCACAACATAAATGACAGAGTGAAAAGTAGGAAGCTTTTACAGAATAAAATATTCCAAAACATGCATCCAGTTTTCAATAAGGCACTAAAGTAATACGGCAAAACATGTGGCAAAGAAATTAATGTTTTGTCCTAAATGCAAAGTGTTGTGTTGGATTGGCCCCAAACATATCACTGAGTACCACTATTCATATTTTCAAGCATGGTGGTGGCTGCATCATGTTATGGGTATGCTTGTCATTGGCAAGGTAGTTTTTTAGGATAAAAAGAAACAGAATAGAGCTAAACTCAGGAAAAATCCTAGAAGAAAACTTGGTTCAGTCAAGTTTGCAACAGACACTGGGGTACAAAAACACCTTCCAACAGGACAAATACCCAAAACACAAGGCCAAGATGACATTGAATGTTCCTAGGGGGCCTACTTACAGTTGTGATTTAAATCAGCTTGAAAATCTATGGCAAGACTAGAAAATGGCTGTCTACCAATGCACAACAACCAAGTTGACAGAGCTTGAAAATGTTTTAAAGAATAATGGGCAAATATTGTACAATACAGGTGTGCAAAGCTCTTAGAGACTTACTCAGAAAGACTCATAGCTGTAATCACTGCAATTCTAACATGTATATAATAGTGCTTTATTTTCCATAATTTTTCAACAAATACATTTTTTCCCTCCACTTTCACATACAGAGTATTTTGTGTAGATCGTTGACAATTTTTTCCCTCAATTAAATCAATTGTAATCCCACTTTGTAACACAACAAAATGTGTAAAAGGCAAGGGGTGTGAATTCTTCCTGAAGGCATCTGTGCGTAACCTACCACTTGACCTAAGGTGCTATACAGGCCAACAGAGTCCACCAAATGTTTAAATGTTTTTAATATACTGTAGATAGAATGAAATATTCATAGAAATCATAAAATCCAATGTCTAAAATGTTGTTTTGCAGCTATGGAAAATGCAAGCTATAGTTTACATAGTTGCTAATTTCTCTTCCAGGGTCAGTTTGCCCCCTTATGAGTTTACTGGTCTGTTGTGCATGCAGGGGTGGAAGTAACCTAGTTAAAAGTACTTGTACTTTTGCTGAGTATTATTACTTTTACTTAAGTTTGTTTTGAATGAAGTATTGCACTTCGCTACATTTTTAAACCATGCATTACAATTTTGTAGGCTATCCATAATAGTAAATCTAAGAGCACAGAAAGTTTGCGAGAGCCCCTCGGAACCATTAAAAAAATGGTCATCATTGTTTAGTCAGTGACCAATCAAATCAAATTTCACGCATTTTCCCAATACAGTCCAATCAAATCAAGCTGTGCACACAAACTGAACAATAATGGTGAGAAGATTTTTCAGGTAAAACTAATTCAGCTAGTTTAGTTCTAGAAGTATCGTGAAAGAGAGGAATGTTTTTTTTCAAAGCGGTGATGCAATGCAAGCTTTGCTTCCCCAGGATGGCAGAGGTGGCAGTGTATGAAAACTCTGCCGCAAACTGGAGGAAACATTGTAGAGGTAAGATAACAAGCTAAAATTATTTAGCTATGGATGGCTTTAGAAGCTAGTATAGCAAGCTATCTAATATTCTAACTTACAGTGGCTTGCGAAAGTATTCACCACCATTGGCATTTTTCCTTTTCCTTTTTTGTTGCCTTACAACCTAGAATTAAAATGGATTTTGGGGGGGGGGGGTTGTATCATATGATTTACACAACATGTCTACCACTTTGAAGACGCAAAATATGTTTTCTTGTGAGACAAACAAGAAATTAGACCAAAAACCTGAAAACTTGAGTGTGCATAACTAAGTCAATACTTTGTAGAGCCACCTTTTGCAGCAATTACAGCTGCAAGTCTCTTGGGGTATGTCTCTATAAGCTTGGCACATCTAGTGTTGCTTTAGCAGTATGCTTAGGGTCCTTGTCCTGCTGGAAGGTGAACCTCCGTCCCAGTCTCACATTTCTGGAAGACTGAAACAGGTTTCCCTCAAGAATTGCCCTGTATTTAGCACCATTCATCATTCCTTCAATTCTGACCAGTTTCCCAGTCCCTGATGATGAAAAAACATCCCCACAGCATGATGTTGCCACCACCATGCTTCACTGAGGATGGTGTTCTCGGGGTGATGAGAGTTGTTGGGTTTGTGCCAGACATAGAGTTTTCCTTGATGGCCAAAAAGCTCCATTTTAGTCTCATCTGATCAGACTACCCCTTCTTCCATATGTTTGGGGAGTCTCCCACATGTCTTTTGGCGAACACCAAATGTGTTTGCTTATAGCTTTTTTCTGGCCACTCTTCCGTAAAGCCCAGCTCTGTGGAGTGTACGGCTTAAAGCTGTCCTATGGAGAGATACTCCAATCTCTGCTGTGGAGCTTTGAAGCTCCTTCAGGGTTATCTTTGGTCTCTTTGTTGTTTCTCTGATTAATGCCCACCTTGCCTGGTCTGTGAGGTTTTGGGGGGCTGCCCTCTCTTGGCAGGTTAGTTGTGGTGCCATATTCTTTCCATTTTTTAATAATGGATTTAATGGTGCTCTAGGTCTGTGTTCAGGATATTGTAATTTCAGTGATATGATGAACAAAGTTGCCACAGATAGCATAATTAGCAGAAATATTCAATATGTGTATGTTGTGTATTTGCCACTATACAAGTTGTCTACCTGAAGCCTCATCTTGACACAGCAACAGGCGACGAGACAAAGCAACAGAGGCAGCATTCATCTGATGAAGAGGATTTCTCCTCATCACTGATGCCCAAAAGGTCATAAGATACAGGGGAGCTGGATGGGTACCTTGCCTGTGAGTCAGACAAGATACACTTGCTTCATTTCTTTGCCATACATAAAGGAGCTGTCCCTCAAAATCAACACAGGCCTATCTGCCTCTGCCACCCGTGAGCGTCTTTTTAGCTGTGTTGGACTACTCTTCACTGCAAAGCGAGCCAGGATAGACTAGATTCTCTTTGAAAATCAGCGCCTGCTGAAACTGAACAGCAAATTCAGAGAGAAGTGAAAGCATTAGAACATAACTGCTTTTGCTTAAGGAACACTACTTAAGAAATAGAAAATTAGGTTATAATTCAATATATTTTAATAGCTTGGAATATTTAATTTATTTTCAAATATTAATAGTATTGACAAATTCTTCATTTTTTTATTTACAGAAGTGCTTTGCTGCAACTTAAACAATAAATGAACGTAGTTCATACTGTACATCAGGGGTCTCTAACAGCTCGATCGCGAGCTACCAGTAGCTGGCTGCCCACCTATCAGTAACACGACAAACAACTGAAAGTACATGCAATTGTCACGTGTTCCACCGCAAACAAATTGAACAAATTTCACAAGTACGACACCGCAAGCTCCCGGCTATAATCTGAACAATGCAACATTTATATCGGCACAAGGCGAGACCCAAATGCAGACACAGGAGGCAGATGGTTGAGCTCCGATATTTATTATAACCAAAGTGGTAGGCAAAAGGCAGGTCGGGGACAGGCGGGAGTTCATAAACTAGGTCCGAGTCCAAAGAAAACAATGGGAAAGGCAGGCTTGAGGTCAGAACAGGCATAGTGGTGAGGCAGGCAGATGTGGCGTCAGGACAGGCAAGGGTCAAAACCAGGAGGGCTAGGGAAAGCCAGTTGATGTGATAACAGTCTTGGGTTGACCTTAATACTTCCCCCCATAACCTTTTCAATTAAATGTTTACTACAGAAGTACATTATATCATGAGTAAGTCCAGTATATTATTTGAGTCTATTATTTGTTATTTGCAAACTTTGCCATAAAATGAGCAGCAGCAGTACACCAATCACTAGACTGGCACATTAGACGGCACATGCGTCACTTGTTAGATGCACAATTAAATGGCCAGATGCTCAATTAAAGAGAAATTACACTCAATCTAAATTGTTGGTTTTGTTCAAGAACGAGAAAAAAAGTCTGCCTTATGATTTGATTAACATTAACATGGACTCAGAACATCCAATCCCGTTGCTTCTACATGAACAATTGTTATTTTGAGAGTAAAAAAAAATATCTGAAACCAGGAAAAATGTAAACTAAGAAAGCATAATTTGGGAAAATATAAAACATAATTCAGGGGGAAAAAATCCCAGATATTATAGGGCCCCCTTTAGAATAGTTTATTAACCATTATTTTACCAAGTACAGTATATTGATAGAACACATAGTGCATTACTTTCTCTTGAACACTAAGGACCCGGGGAAGAGTTGCAGAGGAGAGGAGAATGTGCCCATTTGAAAGCTAGACAAAAATGTGTAGCTCGCTACATGTTACATTTTTTACAAGTAGCTCTCATGGTAGGAAAGGTAGGAGACCCCTTCTGTACATTCATTTCCTCTGTTCTTTCTTCAAATAAAATCCCAGTGTATTTGTCACACGCTTCATAAACAACAGGTGTAGACTAACAGTGAAAAACGTACTTACGGGCCCTTCCCAACAATGCAGAGAGAATTTAAAAAATAATAATATAATAACACAAATAATACTTACACGCATGGTACCAGTACCAAGTCGATGTGCAGGGGTACAAGGTAATTGTGTAACAACGTCCAGGTAACCTTAGCAAAATATTTGGGGGGGAGAAGTAACTATATTACTTTTACTCTTGAGTACTTTTTAAATGAACCTACTTTTTAGTTTTACATGAGTAATTTTTTACACCAGCAGTTTTATTTGTACTTGAGTAAAACTTAATTAAAGTAACAGTACTAGGATATTTCAGTATGCTTTCCACCCCTGTGTGCATGTACATTGTTGCATGCTTCTTTTTATGGTAACATTTTGGTCTCTTGTGTGTTCAAAATAGTAATTCCCTTCTCCTCCCCAGTCCATGACTCGAGTACACACACATTTCACATATTTTCTCTCGTCCAACACGATCACATCTGATTTAAAGAGATTTTTCACGATTTTGCCAATCAGGCCCCTTTTTCTACTTACGCAGATGAAATCATGTATACCATTTTTATGTCTCTGTGTGCAGTATGAAGGAAGTTGAAGGTAGTTTCTGGAGCTATTATCACGATCGTTATAAGGAGTGGATCAAGATGCAGCGTGGTATGTTTCCATCCTTTTTATTTGGAAGAGAAACTCAAAGGAAAACACAATAAACCGAAAAAACGAAATGGGAAGCTCAAAGTAGTGCTCGCAGGCAACTATACCTAGACAAGATCCCACAAAGCACAATGGGGAAATGGCTGCCTAAATATGATCCCCAATCAGAGACAATGATAAACAGCTGCCTCTGATACCAGGCCAACATAGATAATTAATCACCAAGATAACCCACCCTAGTCACTGTCACGCCCCAACCAACATAGAGAATAAACAGCTCTCTATGGTCAGGGCGTGACAGTACCCCCTCCCAAAGGTGTGGACTCCGACCGCAAAACCTGACTCAATAGGGGAGGGCCCGGGTGGACATCTACCGTCGGATGCGGCTCCGGTGCGGGGCGAAGTACCCACTCCGCTCGCAGATACGTCATCTTCCATGGCGGCTCCGGACCGTGGATCCTCGCCAGAGGAACCGAACCGTGGGTCGTCGCCGGGGGAACTCGGACCGTGGGTTGTCGCCGGAGGAACCGGACCGTGGATCGTCGCCGGAGGAACCGAACCGTGGATCGTCGTTGGGGGCTCTGGACCGTGGATCATCGCCGGAGGAACCGGACCGTGGATTGTCGCCGGAGGAACCGGACCGTGGATCGTCACCGGAGGCTCCGGACCGTGGATCGTCACCGGAGGCTCCGGACCGTGGATCTTCGCCGGGGACTCCGGACCGTAGATCGTCGCCGGGGACTCCGGACCGTGGATCGTCGCCGGGGGCTCCGGACCATGGATCGTCGCCGGGGGCTCCGGACCGTGGATCGTCGCCGGGGGCTCCGGACCGTGGATCGTCGCCGGAGGAACCGGACCGTAGATCGTTGCCGGAGGCTCCGGACTGGGAACCCTCGCAGGAGGCTCTGGACCGCAGATTGTCACTGGAGGCTCTGGACCGCAGACCGTCGCTGGAGGCTCTGGACCGCCAACCGTTGCTGGTGGTTCCGGACCGTTGACCGTCTCAGGAGGTTCCGGACAGTGGACTATCGTTGGAGGTTCCGGACTGTGGACCGTCGTAGGAGGTTCCGGACTGTGGACCGTCGTAGGAGGTTCCGGACTGTGGACCGTCGTAGGAGGCTACGGACTGTGGACCGTCGTTGGAGGTTCCGGACTTTGAAACGTCGCCGGAAGCTCTGGACTGGGAACTGTCGCCGGAAGCTCTGGACTGGGAACTGTCGCCGGAAGCGCTGGACTGGGAACTGTCGCCGGAAGCTCTGGACTGGGGAGGCGCACTGGAGGCCTGATGCGTGGGGCTGGTACAGGTGGCACCGGGCTGGTGACACGCACCTCAGGGCGAGTGCGGGGCAGAGGCACAGGACGTACTGGACTGTGGAGACGCACTGGAGGTCTTGCTAACTAACGTTAGCGCAATCACTGGGTCTCTACAGGAGCAGCTAGAAAAAAGGGTTTTAAATGCCAAGATTTCGATCTATCACTTTAACTGTGCTTGTCACGGATTGAATATACAAATAAACTAAACTAAACAAGCATATCTGGTTGAATCAGGTGAGCTTGTGCTGAGTTGGAACCAAAATGATGCAGTTCAGGGAAATGATTGAGAAACCTTGTTAGACTTGAGTTTTGGAAGTCAAATCCACCCTCATAAAGCTGTCAAAAAGAGTGAGATAGGCCTGTCACAGCCATTTGATTGAAGGGATAAATTACATAGGCAATGTCGAGAAAACCCTCTCTGAAACTGCACAATCTCTCCAGCGCTCTCTCTCCATTTCTCATATTCTCCTCCATTTATTCTTCACTGTATTTCTTATGCATTCTGAAATAGAAAGATCAATTACTTTCTCAAAATAATTCATACACAGTATATCAAGGATAGTTTAAATTACAGTGTTAAAAATATTAGGGTTATATTGACTCTACTGGGAGTTAGCTTAACCCTCAAGAGAGTAATACGCTCCCTGGAGTTAGTGTTGATAAATGGAGATCATTGGGATAGTGTACTTTGGGCTCAAGGGGCAGTATTGAGTAGCCAGATAAAAGGTGCCCATTTCAAAATGGCCTCGTACTCAATTCTTGCTCGTACAATATGCATATTATTATTACTATTGGATAGAAAACACTCTCTAGTTTCTAAAACCGTTTGAATTATATCTGTGAGTGAAACAGAACTCGACTTAGAGCAATTTTCCTATGTGTATGTCAGAATGCAGAATTTTGCTGGCTGTTCTGAGACCTGTGTATTAATTTGCCTGTCCTCTATTGGTTGAGATGCACTGCATACGCCTTCCCCTGGGTGTCAGCGAATAGGGAGACTTGAAATGGAGTTTCTACGTAGTTCCCAAAGGTTATAAATTGCTTGGAACCGAAATGTCCCATCTTTCCACTCTTCGCTCTGACGCAGGGAGGGTCTTGGCATGTCATGTTAGAAGCTCTTGTTTTAGCTCCTAGTTATATCCGGCTCTGTTTTTATTCGATATAGGTGTTAAAGACATCGTAATGTTGTTATTTTAAACCGAATTATATCAGTTTATGTCAGTATATTGCGATTTTTGGGTATTTATTTTCGTGACGTTGTAGGAAGTTGGGTATCTCTGGCCCACATGGCTATTGTTTACTGCTAATTGCAAAGTTGAAGACGACATTCTCCAACCTAGCAACGATTCTTTTGGACAAAGGACACCTTTCCCAAGATTCTGATGGGAGTTCATCCAAAAGTAAGAACTATTTATGCTGATAATTCATTGTTCTGTTGGAAAAAGTAAAATGCATAAGACGCCATTACTTGCAGTGTAGCCTTGCTTTATCGCACCCTGCATTGCGCAGTAACGTTAATTTTAAAAATGTAATTCAGTGATTGCATTAAGAACTAATTTGTCTTTCAATTGCTGTCCAACCTGTATTTTTTTTGTCAAGTTTATGAATAGTTTTCGATAAGAATAGGGGCCTTTCCAAGATGGCGCCGGACAGATTGCTTGAGTATTTGGACACTATTTTCATTGTATAAGCACGATTTGTGCCGCTAAATATGCACATTTTCGAACAAACTCTATATGCATTGTGTAATATGATGTTACAGGACTGTCATCTGAAGAATTCTGAGAAGGTTAGTGAAAAAATTAATATATTTTGGTGGTTTCTACGTTATCGCTATTTTTGCCTTGAATCAATGCTGTTGTTATGTTTGCTATTGTGCTAAGCTAATATAACGCTATATTGTGTTTTCGCTGTAAAACACTTGATAAATCGGAAATATTGTCTGGAATCACAAGATGCCTGTCTTTCAATTGCTGTACACTATGTATTTTTCAGAAATGTTTTATGATGAGTATTTAGTTATTTGGCGTTGGTGTCTGTAATTTTTCTGTCTGCTTTCGGTGCAATTTCTGACTGTAGCTGCAATGTAAACTATGATTTATACCTGAAATATGCACATTTTTCTAACAAAACATATGCTATACAATAAATATGTTATCAGACTGTCATCTGATGAAGTTGTTTCTTGGTTAGTGGCTATTTATATCTTTATTTGGTCGAATTTGTGATAGCTACTGATGGAGTAAAAAACTGATGGAGTAAGAAAAGTGGGGTCTTTTCTAACGTGGTTAGCTAATAGATTTACATATTGTGTCTTCCCTGTAAAACATTTTAAAAATCGGACATGTTGGCTTGATTCACAAGATGTGTACCTTTCATATGCTGTATTGGACTTGTTAATGTGTGAAAGTTAAATATTTAAAAAATATATATTTTGAATTTCGCGCCCTGCACTTTGAGCTGGCTGTTGTCATAAGTGTACCGACGTCGGGCTTGCACGCCAAACAGGTTAAGAGTAACGAGAGATGGGGAAATACATTCATCAATCAATCAATCAATCAAGTTTATTTTATATAGCCCTTCGTACATCAGCTAATATCTCGAAGTGCTGTACAGAAACCCAGCCTAAAACCCCAAACAGCAAGCAATGCAGGTGTAGAAGCACGGTGGCTAGGAAAAACTCCCTAGAAAGGCCAAAACCTAGGAAGAAACCTAGAGAGGAACCAGGCTATGAGGGGTGGCCAGTCCTCTTCTGGCTGTGCCGGGTGGAGATTATAACAGAACTATGCCAAGATGTTCAAAATGTTCATAAGTGACAAGCATGGTCAAATAATAATCATGAATAATTTTCAGTTGGCTTTTCATAGCCGATCATTAAGAGTTGAAAACAGCAGGTCTGGGACAGGTGGCGGTTCCATAACCGCAGGCAGAACAGTTGAAACTGGAATAGCAGCAAGGCCAGGTGGACTGGGGACAGCAAGGAGTCATCATGCCCGGTAGTCCTGACGTATGGTCCTAGGGCTCAGGTCCTCCGAGAGAGAGAAAGCAAGAGAGAAGGAGAAAATTAGAGAGAGCCAAGATTTTCAAAATGTTCATGAATGACAAGCATGGTCAAATAATAATCAGGAATAAATGTCAGTTGGCTTTTCATAGCCGATCATTAAGAGTTGAAAACAGCAGGTCTGGGACAGGTAGGGGTTCCGTAACCGCAGGCAGAACAGTTGAAACTGGAATAGCAGCAAGGCCAGGTGGACTGGGGACAGCAAGGAGTCATCATGCCCGGTTTGCCGTGACGTATGGTCCTAGGGCTCAGGTTCTCAGAGAGAGAGAAAGAAAGAGAGAACGAGAGAATTAGAGAGAGCATACTTAAATTCACACAGGACACTGGATAAGACAGGAGAAGTACTCCAGGTATAACCAACTGACCCTAGCCCCCCGACACATAAACTACTGCAGCATAAATACTGGAGGCTGAGACAGGAGGGGTCAGGAGACACTGTGGCCCCATCCGAAAGATACCCCCGGACAGGGCCAAACAGGAAGGATATAACCCCACCCACTTTGCCAAAGCACAGCCCCCGCACCACTAGAGGGATATCTTCAACCACCAACTTACAATCCTGAGACAAGGCCGAGTATAGCCCACAAAGATCTCCACCACAGCACAAACCAAGGGGGGGCGCCAACCCAGACAGGAAGATCACGTCAGTAACTCAACCCACTCAAGTGACGCACCCCTCCTAGGGACGGCATGAAAGAGCACCAGTAAGCCAGTGACTCAGCCCCTGTAATAGGGTTAGAGGCAGAGAATCCCAGTGGAGAGAGGGGAACCGGCCAGGCAGAGACAGCAAGGGCGGTTCGTTGCTCCAGAGCCTTTCCGTTCACCTTCACACTCCTGGGCCAGACTACACTCAATCATATGACCTACTGAAGAGATAAGTCTTCAGTAAAGACTTAACGGTTGAGACCGAGTCTGCGTCTCTCACATGGGTAGGCAGACCGTTCCATAAAAATGGAGATCTATAGGAGAAAGCCCTGCCTCCCGCTGTTTGCTTAGAAATTCTAGGGACAATTAGGAGGCCTGCGTCTTGTGACCGTAGCGTACGTATAGGTATGTACGGCAGGACCAACTCGGAAAGATAGGTAGGAGCAAGCCCATGTAACGCTTTATAGGTTAACAGTAAAACCTTGAAATCAGCCCTTGCCTTAACAGGAAGCCAGTGTAGGGAAGCTAGCACTGGAGTAATATGATCAAATTTCTTGGTTCTAGTCAGGATTCTAGCAGCCGTATTTAGCACTAACTGAAGTTTATTTAGTGCTTTATCCGGGTAGCCGGAAAGTAGAGCATTGCAGTAGTCTAACCTAGAAGTAACAAATGCATGGATTAATTTTTCTGCATCATTTTTGGACAGAAAATTTCTGATTTTTGCAATGTTACGTAGATGGAAAAAAGCTGTCCTTGAAACAGTCTTGATATGTTCGTCAAAAGAGAGACCAGGGTCAAGAGTAACGCCGAGGTCCTTCACAGTTTTATTTGAGACGACTTTACAACCATCAAGATTAATTGTCAGATTTAACAGAAGATCTCTTTGTTTCTTGGGACCTAGAACAAGCATCTCTGTTTTGTCCGAGTTTAAAAGTAGAAAGTTTTCAGCCATCCACTTCCTTATGTCTGAAACACAGGCTTCTAGCGAGGGCAATTTTGGGGCTTCACCATGTTTCATTGAAATGTACAGCTGTGTGTCATCCGCATAGCAGTGAAAGTTAACATTATGTTTTCGAATAACATCCCCAAGAGGTAAAATATATAGTGAAAACAATAGTGGTCCTAAAACGGAACCTTGAGGAACACCGAAATGTACAGTTGATTTGTCAGAGGACAAACCATTCACAGAGACAAACTGATATCTTTCCGACAGGTAAGATCTAAACCAGGCCAGAACTTGTCCGTGTAGACCAATTTGGGTTTCCAGTCTCTCCAAAAGAATGTGGTGATCGATGGTGTCAAAGGCAGCACTAAGGTCTAGTAGCACGAGGACAGATGCAGAGCCTCGGTCTGACGCCATTAAAAGGTCATTTACCACCTTCACAAGTGCAGTCTCAGTGCTATGATGGGGTCTAAAACCAGACTGAAGCATTTCGTATACATTGTTTGTCTTCAGGAAGGCAGTGAGTTGCTGCGCAACAGCTTTTTCAAAAAATTTTGAGAGGAATGGAAGATTCGATATAGGCCGATAGTTTTTTATATTTTCCGGGTCAAGGTTTGGCTTTTTCAAGAGAGGCTTTATTACTGCCACTTTTAGTGAGTTTGGTACACATCCGGTGGATAGAGAGCTGTTTATTATGTTCAACATAGGAGGGCCAAGCACAGGAAGCAGCTCTTTCAGTAGTTTAGTAGGAATAGGATCCAGTATGCAGCTTGAAAGTTTAGAGGCCATGATTATTTTCATCATTGTGTCAAGAGATATAGTACTAAAACACTTAAGTGTCTCTCTTGAGCCCAGGCCCTGGCAGAGCTGTGCAGATCCAGGACAGCTAAGCCCTGGAAGAATACGCAGATTCAAAGAGGAGTCCGTAATTTGCTTTCTAATGGTCATGATCTTTTCCTCAAAGAAGTTCATGAATTCATTACTGCTGAAGTGAAAGCCATCCTCTCTTGGGGAATGCTGCTTTTTAGTTAGCTTTGCAACAGTATCAAAAAGAAATTTTGGATTGTTCTTATTTTCCTCGATTAAGTTGGAAAAGTAGGATGATCGAGCAGCAGTGAGGGCTCTTCGGTACTGCACGGTACTGTCTTTCCAAGCTAGTCGGAAGACTTCCAGTTTGGTGTGGCGCCATTTCCGTTCCAATTTTCTGGAAGCTTGCTTCAAAGCTCGGGTATTTTCTGTATACCAGGGAGCTAGTTTCTTATGACAAATGTTTTTCGTTTTTAGGGGTGCAACTGCATCTAGGGTATTGCGCAAGGTTAAATTGAGTTCCTCAGTTAGGTGGTTAACTGATTTTTGTCCTCTGACGTCCTTGGGTAGGCAGAAGGAGTCTGGAAGGGCATCAAGGAATTTTTGTGTTGTCTGAGAATTTATAGCACGACTTTTGATGCTCCTTGGTTGGGGTCTGAGCAGATTATTTGTTGCGATTTCAAACGTAATAAAATGGTGGTCCGATAGTCCAGGATTATGTGGAAAAACATTAAGATCTACAACATTTATTCCATGGGACAAAACTAGGTCCAGAGTATGACTGTGGCAGTGAGTAGGTCCAGATTCATGGAGTTAACCACAGATGTGGGAGGGGCCTCATTTTCAATTTTACCCAGCATGCTTTGTTGTAGGTTGATATTTCAAATTGTTTCTTTCAAATCTCTGTTTTCGCAGGTACATTGACTGTTTTTGATCTTATGCTACACCAAAATGAGAAACATAGAGTTTTATAAATTAATCCAATCTGGAAGTACTTTAATTTATAGCAACCGTTAGTGAGATAGTTATTCCAGTAAATATACATTAGGGTTTCGGTGATTAATTTCCTTTTTTCTTCTCTACTCTGACAGGCATTCTAAATGGAAGTTTGGGGCTAATGTGAAAGTGATGGATATCTTCCTGCAAGTTGGATCTAAAAGAGATTGGGAATCATATTTCAAAGCACAATAATGTGACACATTAAGAAACATTCAAATAAAGCTTTACAGCCTTAGAACTCAAAGTAATTAAAGTGAAAGTGCTCTGCTGGAGTTGATTGTTAACCTGTTTGGCGTGCAAGCCCGACGTCGGTACACTTATGACAACAGCCAGCTCAAAGTGCAGGGCGCGAAATTCAAAAGATATTTTTTTTAAATATTTAACTTTCACACATTAACAAGTCCAATACAGCATATGAAAGGTACACATCTTGTGAATCAAGCCAACATGTCCGATTTTTAAAATGTTTTACAGGGAAGACACAATATGTAAATCTATTAGCTAACCACGTTAGCAAAAGACACCACTTTTCTTACTCCATCAGTTTTTTACTCCATCAGTAGCTATCACAAATTCGACCAAATAAAGATATAAATAGCCACTAACCAAGAAACAACTTCATCAGATGACAGTCTGATAACATATTTATTGTATAGCATATGTTTTGTTAGAAAAATGTGCATATTTCAGGTACAAATCATAGTTTACATTGCAGCTAGTCAGAAATTGCACCGAAAGCAGCCATAATAATTACAGACACCAACGTCAAATAACTAAATACTCATCATAAAACATTTCTGAAAAATACATAGTGTACAGCAATTGAAAGACAGGCATCTTGTGATTCCAGACAATATTTCCGATTTATCAAGTGTTTTACAGCGAAAACACAATATAGCGTTATATTAGCGTAGCCACAATAGCCAGAAACACTTGGGCGCCGACGACCAGTTCACATGCACGACAGATATTAGAAATAGCATCATAAAATGTTTCTTACTTTTGGTGATCTTCCGTCAGAATGTTGGACAAGGTGTCCTTTGTCCAGAACAGTCGTTGTTTGGATCTGGAACGGCAAATTTCCCTCTTGATTTAGCATGGGCACTTGCCAAGTGGCACGGATCTCTCCAACGTCAACAAAGTCAGAGAACGGAACATGGCAAAACTCCCGAAAAATTTTCAATAATCTGATTAAACTATATTGAAAAAACATATTTTACGATGATATGGTCACATGTATCAAATAAAATCTAAACCGGAGATGTTAGTCGTCCATAACGACAGCTAAACAGAAGGCAAATCCATGTCCCCTTTCGCGCGCTCCAGAAACAGGAAATGGACGGTCACGTCATACAAAGAGCTTTAATTCCACCTCAGACCAAGATAAACACGAAATTTCTTCTCTCACCGCCTCTTGACAACCAGGGGAAGGTGTATGAAGTGTACGTAGACTCTTACGTATCATGCCCATGTATAGGCAGGAAGTTGAACAGAGCATCGATTTCTGACATTCCACTTCCTGGTCAGGAAATGTGCTGCAGAATGAGTTCTGTTTCACTCAGAGAAATAATTCAAACGGTTTTAGAAACTAGAGAGTGTTTTCTATCCAATAGTAATAATAATATGCATATTGTACGAGCAAGAATTGAGTACGAGGCCGTTTGAAATGGACACGATTTAACTGGCTACTCAATACTGCCCCTTGCAGCCATAAGAAGTTAATTCAAAACAACACAGAAAAGTCTAAAATGGCAAGAGAGTTGATTAAAAACGACACTGAAAATAGTCATTATTATATTATATATAATATTATATTTTAATATGAACATCACAATTATCCAAACCACAAGCTAGAACTAGCACATTTTCATTTCACTGGTAGAATCGGGAAGTTAATTGTCTGCTCATAGTGAACCACAAAGTCCGGCAGTCATAGAGAATGCTGATATAGCCCGCTAACTAGAGTGGGTGTGCTCAAAAACTTGAATAATGGCATTGTTTACTTCAAACGACCAGTAATCTCAGAATTTCTCTAGGAAAGATTTTTTGGAAAACATTGGTTTTTCACTGTCATCATGCCCGTGTGGTGTTCTATGCCTGGCTGTGCTGATTACAAACAAGTGTGATAATGAGTTATCTACCACCATTCTACGTGCCAGAGATTCACCCGATTCTGCCAATGGCTTGCGGCTATCTTAGCTAACTTTACCGTCCTGTATTGAACTCTGAAAGCCATCAGCTAAATCATATAGCTATCTTTTGGTTTTCACACTTTCAATCAATTTTGCCTATGCCGTGGTAGTCACTGCTAGACTGGTAGCTACCTTCAGCAGAGTAAACATGTTTGTTTGTTCTAAGTTTGACTGACATTAGCTAACATAAGCTAGCTAATGTTACCAAAAAATAGTATCTAAATTTGGTAGCCATCTATTTTACCCTTGTTTGGAAAACAAGGGTAAAATAGATGGCCTAGGAGCAGTGGGTTAACTGCCTTGTTCAGGGGCAGAAAGACATATCTTTACCTTGCCAGCTCAGGGATTTGATCTAACAACCTTTCAGTTACTGGCCCAACACTCTAACCACTAGGCTACCTGCCGCCCTGTATAAATTGTCTATGGTTGGTTCTCAGCTGGCTAGCAATCTTGCTGCCAATTTAGTGATGCTAGTTAGCTAACAGCAAGCTGACGATATTGAAATGTTCATGTTAGATATGCTTAGCTAGCCAGTCTAATAGAGATCAATACAATTAGTTAAATTGTGTATTGTTGTATATTTTGTTGTATGTGATTCCACCAACATGCACTTCCAACCCCTAGCTCTGCACAAGATTCAAATATTTACAAGCTGACAGCTAAGAATACTGTAGCTACATTTACAGTAAGCATGGTATAATCATTAATTGGGTAGTGTTTGTATGGTTTGCGTTTGTGTTATGGGTTTACAGGTGGTTAGAGGTAGCCTGAGGACCACAAAGTACCTTCCAGACCATGTAATCATGGTCTACCCCTCTTCTCTTTCTACCTTTTCCTTTTGTAAAACTCAGGTTATCTGGAGTCATTCCACAGTGCCCTGATGAAAAATTCCCCAAAGTGGGGGCATTTTGGGTACACAAGCATGAGGGAGCGGACACACCTTGCGGTTATGGAGCACACCATGATTGTGGATTAGAAACCAGCAAGAGACACTGTCAAAGTCAGTGAGCTGGGGGAGGTTTAGACAGTACTTTGAGGTGAGGAAAAGGGTGTTGGTTGTGCAGGGTTGTGCTTAGACCATACATTTAATTGCTGTATGAGAGCAATTGAGGTGCCATTTCTCCTCAATCTCCCATACACAACAATTCATACTGTGTAAGAACTGCCTTCCTAAAACGTTTCACACCTTCTTTAACCCCCCAGCCCATTCACTTTGTTGACTGATCTTTCCTCTCAAAAGCAGCTCCCACACTGTCCCTAAGCAATACGCTAGCCAATCCCATTCGGTTGATACCTTTACCAACAAAGGTATGTTGCCCTACGTCTCTTCCACCAGAAGGGTAAAATGCTAACACCACAACCATGTCTTTCCAGGAGATGCACAGTACCAGCAAACCTTCTGCAAGAGGACCAAACAGTTGGTGGTTAAAACCTGTTGAGGACAGAGGGCGCTGTTTTCACTTTGGGGGAAAAATCGTGCCCAATTTAAACGGCCTCGTACTCAATTCTTGCTCGTACAATATGCATATTATTATTACTATTGGATAGAAAACACTCTCTAGTTTCTAAAACCATTTGAATTATATCTGTGAGTAAAACAGAACTCATTTGGCAGCAAACTTCCTGACAGGAAGTGGAAAATCTGAAATCGATGCTCTGTGTCTAGGGCCTGCCTATAAATGCCCTTCATATATATCAGTATAGATGCACTTCATACGTCTTCCACTAGATGTCAACAGGCAGTGAGAGAAGAAATTAAGAGTGTAACTTGATCTGGGGTCGAATAATAGCTCTCGGCATGACGTATCACCAGTTTCCTGTTTTCTGGAGAGCGCGTGAAGGGACCTGGATTTGCCTTCTGATAAGCTGTCGTTATGGACGACTAATATCTCCGGCTTTGATTTTATTTGATACATGTGACAATATCATCGTAAAGTATGTTTTTTCAATATAGTTTTATTAGATTATTGAAATTTATTCGGGACGTTAGGCGTGTTGCGTTGTGTGCCTTTGTTCAGGAAGGAGAGCTTAGCGCCACTTTGCTAGCTTTCCGTGCTAATTGACTGGAGAAGAGGACATTCTAAATCCAAACAACGATTGTTCCCGACAAAGGACCCCTTGTACAACATTCTGATGAAAGATCATCAAAAGTAGGACCCATTTTATGATGCTATTTCATATATCTGTCGAACATGTGAAATAGTCGTTTGCGCCCAGAGTTTGGGCACTCTCTCGCTATACCTAAGCTGGATGTCGTAATGAAGTTATTTTTAGAATTCTAACACGGCGATTGCATTAAGAACTAGTGTATCTATCATTTCCTATACAACATGTATTTTCTAGTAACGTTTATGAATAGTTATTTGGTCAGAATAGTTGGAGTGTCATAAAAATATCCGCACATTCTGGGAAAAAGATGCTACGTTAGCACAATGTATAACCACTGATTTCAGCTCTAAATATGCACATTTTCGAACAAAACATAAGTGTATGTATAACCTGATGTTATAGGACTGTCATCTGATGAAGGTTTATGAAGGTTAGTGAAAATTAATATTTTTTGCTGGTTTATTCCCTATCGCTAACGTGCCTATTGCTATCGCTAACGTGCCTTGATGAATGAATGCGGTAGTGTGGTAGGCTATTGTAGTAAGCTAATATAATGCTATATTGTGTTTTCGCTGTAAAACACTTAAAAAATCGGAAATATTGGCTGGATTCACAAGATGTTTGTCTTTAATTTGCTGTACACCATCGATTTTTCAGAAATGTTTTATGATGAGTATTTAGGTATTTGACGTTGGTGTCTGTAATTACTCTGGCTGCTTCGGTTCTATTTCTGACGGTAGCTGTGATGGTAGCTGCAATGTAAAACTGATTTATACCTCAAATATGCACATTTTTCGAACAAAACATAGATTTATTGTATAACATGTTATAAGACTGTCATCTGATGAAGTTGTTTCTTGGTTAGTTTGGTTGGTTCTTGGTTAGTTAGGTTGGCTTTGTGCATGCTACCTGTGCTGTGAAAAATGTCTGTCCTTTTTTGTATTTGGTGGTGAGCTAACATAAATATATGTGGTGTTTTCACTGTAAAACATTTTAAAAATCGGACATGTTGACTGGATTCACAAGATGTGTATCTTTCATTTGCTGTATTGGACTTGTTAATGTGTGAAAGTTAAATATTTCTAAAAAATATATTTTGAATTTCGCGCTCTGCCTTTTCAGTGGAATGTGGGAGGAGTTCCGCTAGCGGAACGCCAGAGCCAGACAGGTTAAGAAGCTCTACACCACTACAGTCACAATCTTATCCACCTGGCCGTTAACCGCAGACAGGCCCATCGCCATAAACACAAATAGTCTCAGCTTCCCCAGCCCACCATTGCCAGTGTACCGAAGCCGGATAAAGGACTATGGCTGCTCACCATAAGATCATGTAGAACAGGTGTCTTCAACCTGTTCCTGGAGAGCTACCCTCCTGTAGATTTTCGCTCCAACCCCAGTTGTAACTAACCTGGTTAAGCTTATCAATAAGCTAATTATTTGAATCAGGTTGGAGTCAAAACCTACAGGACAGTAGCGCTCCAGGAACAGGGTTGGAGAGCCCTGATGTAGAACCACCATAAAATAAATATGGATATTTTCTATTAATCTTCTAAATTTGACTTGACCTTATGGATTCACAGAATATATTTATAAAAGCTGTACAGGGGTAGCATTAACTTCTTTGGGACAGGGGGGCAGTATTGAGTAGCTTGGATAAAAACGTGCCCAGAGTAAACTGTCTGCTACTCAGTCCTAAAAGCTAGAATATGCATATAATTGGTACATGTGGATGGAAAACACTCTGAAGTTTCTAAAACTGTTTGAATGATGTCTGTGAGTATAACAGAACTCATATGGCAGGCAAAAACCTGAGAAAAAATCCAACCAGGAAGTGGGAAATCTGAGGTTTGTCGTTTTTCAACTCTTTGCCTATCCAAGATACAGTGGAAATGGGGTCATATTGCACTTCCTAATGCTTCCACTATATGTCAACAGTCTTTAGAACCTTGTTTGATGCTTCTACTGTAAAGGAGGGGGGAATGGGAGCTGAATCAGTCAGAGGTCTGGCAGAGTGCCACGAGCTGGTCACGCTTGTCCACGTGAGAGGTAGCTTGCGTTCCATTGCAATTCTACAGACAAAGGAATTTTCCGGTTGGAACATTATTGAAGATTTATGATAAAAACATCCTAAAGATTGATTCTATACTTAGTTTGACATGTTTCTACGAACTGTAATATGAACTTTCGCCTGGACCTGCCCGCACGTCATCAGTTTGGATTGTTTACTAAAGGCGCGAACAAAAAGGAGGTATTTGGACATAAATTATGGACTTTATCGAACAAATCAAACATTTATTGTAGAACTGGGATTCCTGGGAGTGTATTCTGATGAAGATCATCAAAGGTAAGTGAATATTTATAATGCTATTTCTGACTTTGTTGACTCCACAACATGGCGGATATCTGTATGGCTTGTTTAGGCTCTGAGCGCTGTACTCAGATTATTGCATGGTGTGCTTTTTTGAAATATGACGCAGTGGTTGCATTAAGGAGAAGTTTATCTAAAGTTCCATGCATAACAGTTGTATGTTCATCAACATTTATGATGAGTATTTCTGTAAATTGATGTGGCTCTCTGCAAAATCACCGGATGTTTTGGAAGCAAAACATTACTGAACGTAACGCGCCAATGTAAACTGAGATTTTTGGATATAAATATGAACTTTATCGAACAAAACATACATGTATTGTGTAACATGAAGTCCTATGAGTGTCATTTGATGAAGATCATCAAAGGTTAGTGATTCCTTTTATCTCTATTTCTGCTTTTTGTGACTCCTCTCTTTGGCTGGAAAAATGGCTGTCTTTTTCTGTGACTATGTACTGACCTAACATAATCGTTTGGTGTGCTTTCGTCATAAAGCCTTTTTGAAATCTGACACGTTGGCTGGATACACAACAAGTGTAGCTTTAATTTGGTGTATTGCATGTTTGATTTCATGAAAGTTTATTCTTATAGTAATTTATTTGAATTTGGCGCTCTGCATTTTCACTGGATGTTGGCCATGTGGGACGCTTGCGTGACAGACATTCAAATATCCAAATAATGTTTTTTTATTTGTCAAAACTAAAATACAGGAGATTGTACATTATTTAATGCTAACTCAAGAGAACTGTGTATTCAATAACAATGTTATATGGTAAAAGTAACAAACAAACAAAAATTATATGAACAGTGTAGTACAGTTCAGTGTGTCCGAGTGTGTCTCAGGTGTAGAGACACACAAGTGCAGAGATTACTAGCTCCAGATTGTTACACCAGATAATGTGATTCATCCAACGATTTTTGCCGACATCTTATAGGAAAAATAACTTACTTAGCTAGGAACTGTATATGTGATCTGCCCTCTTGGTGCTTGTATCCGCTTTAACTGAGCTTCTAACGTTAGCTAAATCCAACTCTTTGTTTCGAATGCTCTTCACTATATTTTCCGGTTGAAACATGCATGGTTGAATGTCATCATGTAGCTAATAAACTCAGCAAAAAAATAATCATCCCTTTTTCAGGACACTGTCTTTCAAAGATAATTCGTAAAAATCCAAATAACTTCACAGATCTTCATTGTAAAAGGTTTAACTTCTTGTCATTAGGGGGTGCTGTTGGCACTTTGTAATAATGACGTTCCCAAATTAAACTGCCTCGTACTCAATTCTTGCTCGTACAATATGCATATTATTATTACTATTGGATAGAAAACACTCTCTAGTTTCTAAAACCGTTTGAATTATATCTGTGAGTGAAACAGAACTGGACTTAGAGCAATTTTCCTATGTGTATGTGAGAATGCAGAATTTTGCTGGCTGTTCTGAGACCTGTGTATAAATCTGCCTGTCTTCTATTGGTTGAGATGCACTGCATACGCCTTCCCCTGGATGTTAGCGAATAGGGAGACTTGAAATGGAGTCTCTACGTAGATCTCAAAGGTTATAAATCACTTGGCAAAGACGTGTCTGTTCTTTTCCCTCTTCGCTCTGACGCACTGAGGACCTTGGCATATTGTACTAGAACCATCGGTTATAGATCTTAGAAATTTCCGGCTGTGTTTTTATTCGATATAGGCTTTAAAGACATCATAATCTTGTTATTTTAAACCGAATTATATCAGTTTATGTCAGTATATTGCGATTTTCGGGTATTTCATTTCCTGGCGTTCTAGGGGGTTGGGTATCTCTCTCTCGCATGCTAAAGTGTACTGCTAATTGCAGCGTTGAAGAGGACGTTATACAACCTAGCAACGATTCTTTTGGACAAAGGACACCTTTCCCAAGATTCTGATGAGAGTTCATCAAAAAGTAAGAACTATTTATGCTGATAATTCGTTGTTCTGTTGAAAAATGTCAAATGCATAAGCCGCCATTAATTGCAGTGCAGCCTCGCTTTATCGCACGCTGTATTTTGAAGTAACGTTAATTTTAAAAATGTAACCCAGCGATTGCATTAAGAACTAATTTGTCTTTCAATTGCTGTCCAACCTGTATTTTTTAGTCAAGTTTATGAATAGTTTTCGATTAGAATAGGTGCCTCTCCAAGATGGCGCCGGACAGATTGCTTGAAGTTTTGGCCACTAATCACATTGTATAACCACGATTTGTGGCGCTAAATATGCACATTTTCGAACAAACTATATGCATTGTGTAATATGATGTTATAGGACTGTCATCTGAAGAATTCTGAGAAGGTTAGTGAAAAAATTTATATATTTTGGTGGTTTATACGTTATCGCTATTTGTGCCTTGAATCAATGCTGTTGTGATGTTTGCTATTGTGGTAAGCTAATATAACGCTATATTGTGTTTTCGCTGTAAAACACTTAGAAAATCTGAAATATTGGCTGGATTCACAAGATCTGTGTCTTTCATCTGCTGTACGCTGTGTATTTTTAAGAAATGTTTTATGATGAGTAATTAGGTAATACGCGATGGTCTCTGTAGTTATTCAGGTCGCTTTGGTGAGAGTTGTGATGGTGGCTGCAATGGTAAACTATGATTTATACCTGAAATATGCACATTTTTCTAACAAAACATATGCTATACAATAAATATGTTATCAGACTGTCATCTGATGAAGTTGTTTCTTGGTTAGTGG